>NC_085003.1:34528099-34558099 GCF_963854185.1 Sardina pilchardus
GCTCGTCGCCAACGCACACGGTTACCGCGGCAACCAGCGCAGGCAGCGCCGCGTCTCCACCGTCTCCAAGGCGGGAAGTCCGTGGCCTGGGCGGGGCCTCCCGTTGCCAAGTCGCCGCAACTCAGCGTGCCGGCGGATCTCTGGGTGCCATGGCAACGTTAGCCCCCTGCTGGGCGCTTACTACGACCCACGTCTGGAGTCCTGGAGGGGCTTTCTCTCGTATGTTCCTGACCCATAACCGTGCCCTGCACACACACACACACACACACACACACACACACACACACACACACACACACACACGTCTGGAGTCCTGGAGGGGCTTTCTCTCGCATGTTACTGACCCAGGGTTAGCATAGGGTTTAGCATAGAGCTGTGTGGCTACAAGAGGGTTAGCATAGGGTTTAGCATACAGCTGTGTGGCTACAAGAGGGTTAGCATAGGGTTTAGCATACAGCTGTGTGGCTACAAGAGGGTTAGCATAGGGTTTAGCATACAGCTGTGTGGCTACATACGGCTACATGCTGGGGCAGCCGTGGTGTACTGGTTAGCGCATCGGGCTTATAACCGGAAGGTTGCCGGTTCGATCCCCGACCAGTCCACCACGGCTGAAGTGCCCTTGAGCAAGGCACCTAACCCCTCACTGCTCCCCGAGCGCCGCTGGTTGGGCAGGCAGCTCACTGCTCTGGGTTGTGTGATTCACCTCACTGTGTGTTCACTGTGTGCTGTGTGTTCACTAATTCGGTTAAATTGGGTTAAATGCAGAGAACTGAATTTCCCTCACGGGATCAAAAAAGTATATATTCTATTCTATTCTATTCTATTCTATAAGGGTTAGCATAGGGTTTAGCATAGAGCTGTGTGGCTACAAGAGGGTTAGCATAGGGTTTAGCATAGAGCTGTGTGGTTGCATAGCTGTGTGGCTATATAGAGCTGTGTAGCTACATAGGGATTAGCATAGAGCTGTGTGGCTGCATAGGGGTTAGGGTTAGCATAGAGCTGTGTGGCTACATAGGGGTTAGCATAGAGCTGTGTGGCTGCATAGGGGTTAGCATAGAGCTGTGTGGCTACAAGAGGGTTAGCATAGGGTTTAGCATAGAGCTGTGTGGTTGCATAGCTGTGTGGCTATATAGAGCTGTGTAGCTACATAGGGATTAGCATAGAGCTGTGTGGCTACATAGGGGTTAGCATAGAGCTGTGTGGCTGCATAGGGGTTAGCATAGAGCTGTGTGCATACATAGGGTTTAGCATAGAGCTGTGTGGCTGCATTTAGCTGTGTGGCTATATAGAGCTGTGTAGCTACATAGGGGTTAGCATAGAGCTGTGTGGCTGCATAGGGGTTAGGGTTAGCATAGAGCTGTGTGGCTACATAGGGATTAGCATAGAGCTGTGTGGCTGCATAGGGGTTAGCATAAAGCCATGTGCATACATAGGGGTTGGCATAGAGCTGTGCAGCTACATAGTAGTTAGCATAGGAGTTAGCATAGAGCTGTGTGGCTTCATAGGGGTTAGAAAAAAGCTGTGCAGCTACATAGCAGTTAGCATAGAGCTGTGTGGCAGCATAGGGGTTAGCACAGGAGTTAAGTGCCTTTTTCAAACACTATTAAAGGTGAACTATGCACGTTTTTTAGCTTAATTTGCCTTAACTAATCAGCTTCGGAGGCACTGGAATGGTTATTTGACTTATTTCTGGTTGAATGACGGCTGTCTCGCTACCCCCTAAGGCCTGCGAGCGGAAAAAACACGCTTGCAAGTTTGTGCCACTGGGCTGGTGCACTGACAAACAGAAAGTCTCCAGCCTCGCGATCATGCCCATGAAAAGGCAGACTGACCGATTAGTCATGTTTTTGAATGGTCGTGCATCATTCCCTCAGTTTGCCTTGAGATGGGAGAAATACGGATCTCAGTGTTGGACTTCATCATTTTACATCATTGAAAGCAGGAAGTCCTATTCATGGGTTTCATTGAAATCCGTATTTCTCCCATCTCAAGGCAAACTGAGGGAATGATGCACGACCATTAAAAAACATGAAAGATACAAAGCTTAATGCTACTTCGGTGAAGTGTCCCTTTAATTGTTTTCCTTACTTGTGTCTTGTCGCCCTATTGGACGCTGCTACATGATGGGATTGTCCTGTGTCCAACCATAGCACAACTATATGTAGGGAACTGCTGTGGTTTTCTATTTGTTTCTTTCTGTTTATCAGTTTGTAGCCACTCCAATTTAGCATTGTAAATTAGCTGCTGTCTGAATCACCTCCTCACTGCCTGTGTGGTGGCAGCAGAACAGTTTCACTTTGGAGAAAGAGAGAAAGAGAGAAGCAGTGGTGTGTGTGTGTGTGTGTGTGTGTGTGTGTGTGTGTGTGTCACTGCCTGTGTGGTGGCAGCAGAACAGCTTCATTGCAGCTCTGGTGAGAAACCTGCCTCTGTGTGTGTGTGTGTGTGTGTGTGTGTGTGTGTGTCACTGCCTCTGTGCTCTGCAGCACGCAAATGACTGACGCTCATGAAGACACATTCTATCCCTTACACGAGCAAAATCCAATATCGGGGCTCTGCTTCCCGCCGCTCCTCTGGCTGTGAGCTATCACATGTGGGTACGGGAGCTGTGGTGTGATCTATCACATGTGGGCACGGGAGCTGTGCTGTGATCTATCACATGTGGGGGTGGATGGTGTAGTTGTAGTTTGTGTGTGATGGAGTGAATGGTGTAGCTGTGTGTGATGGGGTGGATGGTGTAGCTGTGTGTGATGGGGTGTTATTGTTCTGATGGTGTATTGTAATACAATTGTAACTGTGATGGTGTGTGACGGGGATGTTGTAATTTTGGTTGTGTGTGATGTTGTAGCTGTGTGTGATGGGGAATGTTGTAGTGTGTGATGGGGAATGTTATAGTCATAGTTGTGTGTGACGGGGAGTGTTGTAGTCGTAGTTGTGTGTGACGGGGAGTGTTGTAGTCGTAGTTGTGTGTGACGGGGAGTGTTGTAGTTGTGTGTGATGGGAATGTTGTAGTCGTAGTTGTGTGTGATGGGAGTGTTGTAGTCGTAGTTGTGTGTGACGGGGAGTGTTGTAGTCGTAGTTGTGTGTGACGGGGAGTGTTGTAGTCATAGTTGTGTATGACGGGGAGTGTTGTAGTGTTGTGTGACGGGGAGTGTTGTAGTCGTAGTTGTGTGTGACGGGGAGTGTTGTAGTGTTGTGTGACGGGGAGTGTTGTCGTCGTAGTTGTGTGTGATGGGAGTGTTGTAGTCGTAGTTGTGTGTGACGGAGAGTGTTGTAGTCGTAGTTGTGTGTGATGGGAGTGTTGTAGTCGTTGTTGTGTGTGACGGAGGATGAAGTAGTGGTCATGGTGTGTGGACAGAGGGGCGGAGTGACAGACTTGCACTGAGCGTGCTCATTAGCGGATGAGCAGAGGAGCTGTGGCCTCTTTGGGACGCATCAATGACATCGATCTCTCAGTCTGTTGCCCCCGCTGCACACTGGTGTGGTGTGGTGTGGTGTGGTGTGGTGTGGTGTGGTGTGGTGTGGTGTGGTGTGTGTGGTGTGTTGTGGTGTGTTGTGGTGTGTGTATCTCTCAGTCTGTTGCCCCCGCTGCACACTGATGTGGTGTGGTGTGGTGTGGTGTGGTGTGGTGTGGTGTGGTGTGTGTATCTCTCAGTCTGTTGCCCCCGCTGCACACTGATGTGGTGTGGTGTGGTGTGGTGTGGTGTGGTGTGGTGTGGTGTGGTGTGTGTATCTCTCAGCCTGTTGCCTCCACTTTACTGGGGGTGGGGAAGTCATCAAGGGTGGCAAGAAACTAAGGATCTCAAGTGTGCCACCACCAGAAATCTACACACCACACCAGCAGTGCTGATACACACACCACACCAGCAGTGCTGATACACACACCACACCACACCACACCAGCAGTGCTGATACACACACCACACCACACCAGCAGTGCTGATACACACACCACACCACACCACACCAGCAGTGCTGATACACACACCACACCACACCACACCAGCAGTGCTGATACACACACCACACCACACCAGCAGTGCTGATACACACACCACACCAGCAGTGCTGATACACACACCACACCACACCAGCAGTGCTGATACACACACCACACCACACCACACCAAACCACACCACACCAGCAGTGCTGATACACACACCACACCACACCAGCAGTGTTGATACACACACCACACCACACCACACCACACCAGCAGTGTTGATACACACACCACACCACACCAGCAGTGTTGATACACACACCACACCAGCCAATTGTGCAGGTTCTTCCACTTGAGAGATGAAAGATGCCTGTCATTCCAATCTTACATACACTTCAACTATGGATTTTTAATGAATTAATTGGTAAATTCCTCTGTAAAATAAATATTTGGCTACCTACAAACAAGCTAGATTTCTGTCTCTCACAGACCTGCAACTTCTTCTTTAAGAGGCTCCTCTTTCCTCCACTTGTCACCTGTATTAATGGCACCTGTTTGAACTAGTTATCAGCATAAAAGACCACAACCTCAAACAGTCATACTCCAAACTCCACTATGGCCAAGACCAAAGAGCTGTCAAAGGACACCAGAAACAAAACTAGACCTGCACCAGGCTGAGAAGACTAAATATGCAATAAGTCAGCAGTTTGGTGTGAAGAAATCAGCTGTGGGAGCAATTATTAGAAAATGGAACACATACAAGACCACTGATAATCTCCCTCAATCTGGGGCTCCGCACAAGATCTCACCCCGTGGGGTCAACATGATCACAAGAATGGTGAGCAAAAACCTCAGAACCATACGGGGGGGACCTAGTGAATGACCTGCAAAGAGCTGGGACAAGTATCAAAGGCAGGAACTCAAATCCTGCAGTGCCAGATATGTCCCTCTGCTTAAACCAGTACATGTCCAGGCTCGTCTGAAGTTTGCTAGAGAGCATTCAGATGATCTAGAAGAGGATTTGGAGAATGTCATATGGTCAGATGAAACCAAAATAGAACTTTTTGGTAAAAACTCAACTCGTCTTGTTTGGAGGAGAAGGAATCCTCAGCTGCTTCCAAAGAACACCATCCCTACTGTGAAGCATGGGGGTGGAAACATCATGGTTTGGGGCTGGGTTTTTTTGCAAAGGGACGACTGATCCGTGTGAAGTAAAGAATGAATGGGGCCATGTATCGTAAGATTTTGAGTGAAAACCTCCTTCCATTAGCAAGGGCATTGAAGATGAAATGTGGCTGGGTCTTTCAGCATGACCATGATCTCAAACACACTGCCTGGGCAACGAAGGAGTGGCTTTATTAGAAGCATTTCAAGGTCCTAGCCAGTCTCCAGATCTCAACCCCATAGAACATCTTTGGAGGGAGTTGAAAGTCTGTGTTGCCCAGAGACAGCCCCAAAACATCGCTGCTCTAGAGGAGATCTCCATAGAGGAATGGGATGAAATACCAGCAACGGTGAAAACATTTGATCTCTGTCATTGCCAACAAAGGGTATTGAAATGGATTTTTGTTATTGACCAAATACTAATTTTCCACCATAATTTGCAAATAAATTATTTTTAAAATCAGACAATATGATTTTCTTTTTCTCATTTTGTCTCTCATAGTTGAGGTATACCTATGATAAAAATGACAGGCATCTCTCATCTTTTTAAAGGAACACTCCACCGTTTATTTCATGGTAAACTATGTTATTCCCTTAACTAAGATGAGTTGATACATACCTCTCGCGTTTCACTGCGTCCACTCAAAGGCTCTGGTGCGCGGCGCTACTTTGATAGCACTTAGCTAGCCCAGTTCATTCATTTGGATCCAAACAGAGATGAAGTTAGAAACGACAAAACACCTCCATGTTTTCCCTATTAAAATACAGTTACACGAGTAGTCACACGACCAAGTATGGTTAGACAAAATAAAACGTGGTGCATTTCTAAGCGGGTAAGAGGGATAACTATTTTGTGTGGTGGAATAACACTTGGGAGCACTTTGACTCGGCACGGTAATATCAGTTTCTCTTTGGAGTGAGGATATTCCTGCGCCGAGTCGAAGTGCTCCCAAAGACGTGGGAGACTCCAAGGTCAAATGGAAAAAGGTTCGTTGTTCTGATGAAACCAAAATTGAGCTTTTTTTGGCCATCAGACTAGATGCTATATTTTCGGCAGACAGAAAACACTGCATCTCCAAAAATGCACCATGGCTAATTTGATTTGTGTTAATTATTGTAAAAACAAAAGGCCAAATTAAATTGATTAAGATTTAATTTATATAAGCAGTAAAAGTGGAAATATCCAAATATCTGCTCACATGACTTAAAAACCCTTAAACGGTCCAATTAAAGGTTCACCATATTTTGGTTCTCCTGGTCATCCAGATGAAGATGCTGAAATGGTCAGATGTTGCCATGGTGATGCTGTGAAAGTGTTTTTAGCGGGAGTGGTACGGACCTGTATGTTCCAATACACAATGTGCCACAGAGCTGTATGTTCCAATACACAATGATCACACCAGTACAGCTTATAAAATATGCATCCAAAAGTGTGAAGTTGTTATCTCTTTATGTGTGCGTGAGTAAAAAAGGTCAGCTGTGTTTTCACTGCACCTCAGTGCTGTGAAGTTGTTATCTCTTTATGTGTGCGTGAGTAAAAAAGGTCAGCTGTGTTTTCACTGCACCTCAGTGCTGTGAAGTTGTTATCTCTTTATGTGTGCGTGAGTAAAAAAGGTCAGCTGTGTTTTCACTGCACCTCAGTGCTGTGGTGGGGGACTCTTTAAAAGCCCTTCTCTTCCTCTTCCTCTTCCTCTTCCTCTCAGGAAAGCCATCGGCAAGACTGCCCAACCGCCAGCCCAGTCCAGCGCCACTCTGCCTGCCAAGGGCAACAGCCCTCACGAGATCTGCAGCACCGTCCACTGGACTGTAAGTAAAGCACCCAACCCAACACCTCACCCACCATACCATAGCACCCAACCCAACACCTCACCCACCATACCATAGCACCCAACCCAACACCTCACCCACCATACCATAGCACCCAACCCAACACCTCACCCACCATACCATGGCACCCAACCCAACACCTCACCCACCATACCATGGCACCCAACCCAACACCTCACCCACCATACCATAGCACCCAACCCAACACCTCACCCACCATACCATGGCACCCAACCCAACACCTCACCCACCATACCATGGCACCCAACCCAACACCTCACCCACCATACCATAGCACCCAACCCAACACCTCACCCACCATACCATGGCACCCAACCCAACACCTCACCCACCATACCATAGCACCCAACCCCGCCCAGCTCAACCCCAACCCAACACCTCACCCACCATACCATACCATAGCACCCAACCCAACACCTCACCCACCATACCATAGCACCCAACCCAACCCAACACCTCACCCACCATACCATAGCACCCAACCCAACACCTCACCCACCATACCATAGCACCCAACCCAACACCTCACCCACCATACCATAGCACCCAACCCAACACCTCACCCACCATACCATAGCACCCAACCCAACACCTCACCCACCATACCATAGCACCCAACCCCGCCCAACTCAACCCCAACCCAACCCAACACCTCACCCACCATACCATAGCACCCAACCCAACACCTCACCCACCATACCATAGCACCCAACCCAACACCTCACCCACCATACCATAGCACCCAACCCCGCCCAACTCAACCCCAACCCAACCCAACACCTCACCCACCATACCATAGCACCCAACCCAACACCTCACCCACCATACCATAGCACCCAACCCAACACCTCATCCACCATACCATAGCACCCAACCCAACACCTCACCCACCATACCATAGCACCCAACCCAACCCAACACCTCACCCACCATATCATAGCACCCAACCCAACACCTCACCCACCATACCATAGCACCCAACCCAACACCTCACCCACCATACCATAGCACCCAACCCAACCCAACACCTCACCCACCATACCATAGCACCCAACCCAACACCTCACCCACCATACCATAGCACCCAACCCAACACCTCACCCACCATACCATAGCACCCAATCCAACCCAACACCTCACCCACCATACCATAGCACCCAACCCCGCCCAACTCAACCCCAACCCAACCCAACACCTCACACACCATACCATGGAGCTCGACAGTCCCGCCCACAGCTGATTCCGGATGTAAGAATCCAATACAATTTCTCCATTGACAACTGGAGAATGAGCCATAAAATCGTAACCGTCCATTGTAGACTTAAAACCAGCTACGGCATGACTAAGCGATTGTACCTGCTCATACTGTATAGATGGCAAAAGTTAATGGGGCATCAAAAGATTTTTTATTTGCAATTTAATGAGAGAGCACTACACTGGCCAACATCCTAACGTGTAAAAGCTGATGAAAGCAGAGCCTTTGATTGGTAGAGATCACCGTTGCTATGGCAATTCCAAACAAAACCTTTGTTTGGGATCCCACGCCTGTCGTCTCACTGGAACTTTAAAAATTAAAATGGCTGACAGGGCTGTCAGAACCGACGTGTGGCCGTTCGAAAAAGAACGGTTTTCTCATCTTGAAGGTTGAAATTACTCAGTGGAGCCGGTAGGAAGTAATCATCTTCTTGTCTCAGGTTAATATGGAACCACCATGTTAAACTATCGTTATGCTACAAATGTTCAAAATGTGTGTACGTTTGTAAAGGATCACGGGACTGTAGCTTTTAATTTAAAATATGTACACATATTTTTTGTCTTGTACCTTTACCTTTTTTTCTGGTAGTTTTTTTGCTCGATATGATGTGTTGCATAAGTATGAGTCACGCCGTAGCTGGTTAGCCTAAGGCATCGTCTAAAACTCTATATTATATACAGATTTTTCCAGACGTCAATTAGCCTGGCTAGCGCCTACCACTTCTCAAATGAGACGTGGTCTGGCAACCAGACGTTAATTTTCTTGCATTTGAAATAATGTCCAGATCCAGATCGAAAATTTGGGTGTTAGTGTCCAGACTGCCTTAGCATGTGAATGAAATCACTGCGCAAGGCAGGATGGGAACACCCAGGCTAGACGTCAATGGGAGAAATGAATGAGAAACTTACATCCTGAACATAAGCTCTCTCGGAGGAGGGGCGGGACTGTCGAGCTCTATAGCACCCAACCCAACTTCTCACCCACCATACTATAGCAACCAAACCCAACCCAACTCCTCACCTACCATACCATAGCAACCCAACCCCATTCTGACCTCTCACCCACAACACACATACACTCCCTACACTCCCAAGATTGACTGTGTTATCATGTTATCCGAGCATTTAGCTAACCCTAAGCTAGCATCCGTAAGCTAGCGTCCACAAGGGGGTCAGGCCCCAGTCCTCCATAAGTTAGAGAGAGTCCAGTGTCTCATGTTAGTGATGTCATGATGCCCACTCTCTGTGCTCTGTCCAGCGTCTCATGTTAGTGATGTCATGATGCCCACTCTCTGTGCTCTGTCCAGTGTCTCATGTTAGTGATGTCATGATGCCCACTCTCTGTGCTCTGTCCAGCGTCTCATGTTAGTGATGTCATGATGCCCACTCTCTGTGCTCTGTCCAGTGTCTCATGTTAGTGATGTCATGATGCCCACTCTCTGCTCTGTCCAGTGTCTCATGTTGGTGATGTCATGATGCCCACTCTCTGTGCTCTGTCCAGTGTCTCATGTTAGTTGTCATGACGAGCACACTGCTGTGTTGGCAGGAGAGCGCCAGCTATGGGCAGCACGTGTGGCTTGAGAGCAGCGGCACGGGGGACTTCTGCTACGTGGGAGAGCAGTACTGCTTTGCCAAGTCCCTGGTGAGTGGCTGAGTGAGTCAGTGAATTAATAAGTCAGTGAGTGAGAGTGTGAGAGTGTGAGAGTGTGAGTAAGTGTGAGTGAGTGAGTGAGTGTGTGTGTTAGTGAGTAAGTGTGAGTAAGTGTGAGTGAGTGAGTGTGAGTGAGTGTGTGTGTGTTAGTGAGTAAGTGTGAGTAAGTGTGAGTGAGTGAGTGTGTGTGTGTGTGTGTGTGTGTGTGTGTGTGTTAGTGAGTAAGTGTGAGTAAGTGTGAGTGAGTGAGTGAGTGTGCTAGTGAGTGAGTGAGTGAGTGAGTGAGTGAGTGAGTGAGTGAGTGTGCTAGTGAGTGAGTGAGTGTGTGTGTGTGTGAGTGTGTTAGTGAGTGTGTTAGTGAGTGAGTGAGTGTGAGTGTTAGTGAGTGAGTGAGTGAGTGTGTTTAGTGAGTGAGTGAGTGTGTGAGTGAACGAAAGAGTGAGTGAGTGAGTGTGTGAGTGTGCTAGTGAGTGAGTGAGTGAGTGTGTGTGTGTGAGTGTGTTAGTGAGTGAGTGAGTGTGAGTGAGTGAGTGTGTGTGTGTTAGTGAGTGAGTGAGTGAGTGAGTGTGTTTAGTGAGTGAGTGAGTGAGTGAGTGAGTGAGTGAGTGAGTGAGTGAGTGTGTTTAGTGAGTGAGTGTGTGAGTGAACGAAAGAGTGAGTGAGTGAGCAATTAAGCAAATGAGTGAATGAGTGTGAGTGTGGTAATGAGGAGGAAATGTGTGAGGGAGGGAGTGCGCTGATGAAGCGTCTTTATGTTTAAAAATTAGTTTAAATATATATATATATATATATATATTCTATTGCCTGTTTTTTTCTGAAATTGTTTATTTGATGGACTGAGTGTTTTCGTGTTGATTTTGTAAGGTGACCTTGAGTGTTGGGAAAGGCGGCCATAAATAAAGTGCATTGTTATTGTTATTGTTATTATTATTGCAAGAGCTGGGGCCTATTTCACAAAACCAGAGTAAGTAGATCCAAGATAAGTGACGACACACGCGGTTGACCAAGCCTGGTCAAAGTAAACATGCTAAATACGTTTCACTAATGCTGAGCGCAGATGAGTTGAGGCGGCTAGGTCAAGACAGGTCTAAGTTATTCGGTATGTGTGCGCGTTCTCGTTTCTCCCCCAAATAACTCACGGTGGGAATAAAAAAAGACGCGAAAAATAGCGTCTTGCACACGAAGTGAACAACCGCTTTTGATATAGACTAACAACGAGGTGAAGTTGTACTTTTTTTTGGATGGGAATCATGAGTATTTCTGTTACATAGCGGGAGTAGGTGTGGCAGATCAACTGAATGCAAATTTACGTATGCACCCACGTGTGAGAGCTTCCTTGTCTCAGCACGCAACGTCATTAAGAAAGCTCTTTGCCACCGCAAAGATGCACAAAGTATGTCCTATATTATCTTAATTTGTCTTAAAGGCCGAATTAGTTGAAAACACCTTCGAAAAATGTCCCCTCCACTTCCAATAAACTACTAGGCTATTCATCAAACGTCCGTCAAAAAATAAGCAAACAACGAGTAGGCTATGTTATTAATTATAAGGCCACCATAATTTAAATAACATCCATATGGTATTAGGCAGACATTCTGCTGTGTTTTGCGAGTAAATGCAAGTAGCAAATATAAATGGAATACAGCTCTTTGAAAAAATCGCATGGAGGTCTGATTTGAATGACAGCTAGCAGAACCAATCAGATAATGTAATTACCATTAGAATTAACTTAGCTTGGCTGTTAGCCTGGTCGGGAGCAGGCTAGCTTCCAGGTATAAATTCCCATGGTAACTTATATGTGATCTCTTCTGTGAAACCAAGTCAAGGCTATGTTCATCCAGGATAACCCAGTAAGCCTGTCTAAATCCCCTATCTTGGTTTTGTGAAATACCCCCCTGGGGCCTATTTCACAAAACCAGAGTAAGTAGATCCAAGATAAGTGACGACACACGCGGTTGACCAAGCCTGGTCAAAGTAAACATGCAAAACACGTTTCACTAATGCTGAGCGCAGATGAGTTGAGGCGGCTAGGTCAAGCCAGGTGTA
This sequence comes from Sardina pilchardus, assembly GCF_963854185.1. Taxonomy (NCBI): domain Eukaryota; kingdom Metazoa; phylum Chordata; class Actinopteri; order Clupeiformes; family Clupeidae; genus Sardina; species Sardina pilchardus. The sequence goes on from NC_085003.1 coordinate 34,540,004, forward strand.
AGTTATTCGGTATGTGTGCGCGTTCTCGTTTCTCCCCCAAATAACTCACGGTTGGAATAAAAAAGACGCGAAAAATAGCGTCTTGCACACAAAGTGAACAACCGCTTTTGATATAGACTAACAACGAGGTAAAGTTGTACTTTTTTGGATGGGAATCATGATTATTTCTGTTACATAGCGGGAGTAGGTGTGGCAGACCAAGTGAATGCAAATGTACGTATGCACCCACGTGAGAGAGCTTCCTTGTCTCGGCACGCAACGTCATTAAGAAAGCGCTTAGGCAAAGCGCTTTCTTAATGACGTTGCGTGGCAAGCGGTGGCAAAGCGCTTTCTTAATGACGTTGCGTGCCGAGACAAGGAAGCTCTCACACGTGGGTGCATACGTACATTTGCATTCACTTGGTCTGCCACACCTACTCCCGCTATGTAACAGAAATAATCATGATTCCCATCCAAAAAAGTACAACTTTACCTCGTTGTTAGTCTATATCAAAAGCGGTTGTTCACTTTGTGTGCAAGACGCTATTTTTCGCGTCTTTTTTATTCCAACCGTGAGTTATTTGGGGGAGAAACGAGAACGCGCACACATACCGAATAACTTACACCTGGCTTGACCTAGCCGCCTCAACTCATCTGCGCTCAGCATTAGTGAAACGTGTTTTGCATGTTTACTTTGACCAGGCTTGGTCAACCGCGTGTGTCGTCACTTATCTTGGATCTACTTACTCTGGTTTTGTGAAATAGGCCCCTGGGGCCCGTTGCACAAAAGCAGAATTAAGACATCCGGGATAAGTTACTGAGCCGCGATCACTGAATCCTAAACAAGAGCATACCGGCTGAATCGGTTGCACAAAGACCAATCCAGGATGAGCAGACACGGATTCATCAAGCCAGGTGTAAGTTATTCGGTGTATGTGCGCGTTCTCGTTTCTCCCCCAATAACTCGCGGTTGGAATAAAAAAGACGCGAAAAATAGCGTCTTGCACACAAAGTAAACAACCGCTTTTGATATAGACTAACAACGAGGTAAAGTTTTACTTTTTTGGATGGGGGATCATGATTTTTTCTGTTACATAGCGGGAGTAGGTGTGGCAGATCAACTGAATGCAAATTTACGTATGCACCCACGTGTGTGAGAGCTTCCTTGTCTCGGCACGCAACGTCATTAGGAAGCGCTTTGCCACCGCAAAGATGCACAAAGTATCTTAATTTGTCTTAAAAGCCGAATTAGTTCAAAACACCTTCGAAAAATGTCCCCTCCACTTCCAATCAACTACTACAGCAGCCTATTCATCAAACATCTGTCAAAAAAGAAGCAAACAACGAGTAGGCTATGTTATTAATTATAAGGCCACCATAATTTAAATGACATCCATATGGTATTTAGGCAGACATTCTGCTGTGTTTTGCGAGTAAATGCATGTTGCAAATAATATATAAATGGAATCTACAGCTCTTTAAAAAAAAAATCACGTGGAGGTCTCATTTGAATGACAGCTAGCTGAACCAATCAGATAATGTAATTACCATTAGAATCAACTTATCTTGGCTGTGAGCCTGGTCAGGAGCAGGCTAGCTCCACAGAATAAATCGCCATGGTAACTTATACCATAACATATCCTGCTGCCCCCTATCCCGCTTTTGTGCAACTGGATCACGGATAAATTGAGCCAGGATAACCAAGATATCCCGGGTTAATCCCTTATCCTAGTTTTGTGCAATAGGCCCCTGGAGAGCTGAGTGCAGGCCTGCCCCCTGCTGGGGAAAGGGCAACATGAACTTTCTTCACCCACTTTCACCCACCCAAATATTTTCAAGCTCAAAAACTCACAACTCGTGGGTTTGAAAAACATTTTCTGTTTTCTATGTTTAGTACCAAACATCACTGGATGACAACACAAATGAAATTAATTCAAAATATTTTTCTTCAAACAGCAGAAATCCATGACTCGCTACAAGTGTGCTGCCTGCAAGATAGCAGTTCATAGCGACTGCATGGAGCAGCTGGAGAGGGTACCCATGTTTTTATATTTTATATTTTAGTGTCTTTAGTATCTTTTACTGTTCATAGGTATAAATATAAATACATAGCATATAGAGAGGGTACCCATGTTTTTATATTTTAGTGTCTTTAGTATCTTTTACTGTTCATAGGTATAAATATAAATACATAGCATCTAGAGAGGGTACCCATGTTTTTATATTTTGTATTTTAGTGTCTTTAGTATATTGTACTGTTCATAGGTATAAATATAAATACATAGCATCTAGAGAGGGTACCCATGTTTTTATATTTTATATTTTAGTGTCTTTAGTATATTGTACTGTTCATAGGTATAAATATAAATACATAGAGGGTACCCATGTTTTTATATTTTAGTGTCTTTAGTATCTTTTACTGTTCATAGGTATAAATATAAATACATAGCATCTAGAGAGGGTACCCATGTTTTTATGTTTTAGTGTCTTTAGTATATTGTACTGTTCATAGGTATAAATATAAATACATAGCATCTAGAGAGGGTACCCATGTTTTTATATTTTATATTTTAGTGTCTTTAGTATATTGTACTGTTCATAGGTATAAATATAAATACATAGAGGGTACCCATGTTTTTATATTTTAGTGTCTTTAGTATCTTTTACTGTTCATAGGTATAAATATAAATACATAGCATCTAGAGAGGGTACCCATGTTTTTATGTTTTAGTGTCTTTAGTATATTGTACTGTTCATAGGTATAAATATAAATACATAGCATCTAGAGAGGGTACCCATGTTTTTATATTTTATATTTTAGTGTCTTTAGTATATTGTACTGTTCATAGGTATAAATATAAATACATAGCATCTAGAGAGGGTACCCATGTTTTTATATTTTAGTGTCTTTAGTATCTTTTACTGTTCATAGGTATAAATATAAATACATAGCATCTAGAGAGGGTACCCATGTTTTTATATTTTAGTGTCTTTAGTATATTGTACTGTTCATAGGTATAAATATAAATACATAGCATCTAGAGAGGGTACCCATGTTTTTATATGTTAGTGTCTTTAGTATCTTTTACTGTTCATAGGTATAAATATAAATATATAGCATCTAGAGAGAGTACCCATGTTTTTATATTTTAGTATCTTTAGTATATTTTACTGTTCATAGGTATAAATATAAATACATAGCAGCTAGAGAGGGTACCCATGTTTTTATATGTTAGTGTCTTTAGTATCTTTTACTGTTCATAGGTATAAATATAAATACACAGCATCTAGAGAGGGTACCCATGTTTTTATATTTTAGTGTCTTTAGTATCTTTTACTATAAGTATAAATGCATAGCAGCTACAGTAGAGAAGGTACCTCTGAGCAAGCTGTGCTCTTTATGCGATATTATAGAATTATATTTTGGCTATTTACATTCAACACTGCGCTTAGTGTATCCTCTCCTCACCCCTGTTTACCTCTAGTGTGGTCCAGGGGGTTATTCCAAGTACTGTATGTGGTTTAGTGACAAACCTGAGTTCGTTAACTCAGAGTAAGTGGTAAACCTCCTAATTCGCCCTTGTCACACTATAACATTCTGAAGCGATAACGAGGTTTTGGTTGTAGAAAGTTTGAAAACGTTGGTGTGAGTGAATGGAGTAATATTACTATTTAGTTTATTGCTGTGTATTTCTTAGCATCGATGGATCTAAGAACTATTTTGTCATGGTTTCCCAAGAGACACAGACTTCCATCGACAGTGGATTGCCAAAATAAAGTGTGATGTTGGATTTTGACATTTAGCCGAAATAGCACATCAATCGTTCTCTTACCTGCCTTATATGTGGTGAGGCTGCCCTCTATCCTATAATATGTCCTTTTATACTGATCTCTATCCTAGAACATGTCCTTTTATACTGATCTCAGGATCCGATTTCCTTCATTAGCCCACTTAACAACATCCATCGTCATGAATGTTAAAACTGAAGACTCCAGATGTTTTGTTAATCCACCAGGATTGTTATTAAAGCAGTTCAAGTTGTACATGACACTGTAAGTGAATGTAGCGTAACCGCACCATCACAGCCTCGTTTTCATGCTGAAAATGTTCAAAATGGCGCTCAGGTGACAAGCGAGTAGAACATCTGGACGGCCTTATTCTCCTAGTATAGAATAGAACATCTGGACGGCCTTATTCTCCTAGTATAGAATAGAACATCTGGACGGCTTTAATCTGCTATCAAAACAATGGCATGGGGTTGGTGTTGTAGGAGGTTTAGCACTTACCCAGCTTTGCCACTAAAGCATGTGCCTGGAGTACCCCTGTTCCTCATCTTCTTACCGTTGCTATTGATGTGAACTGAGTCTCTGAATCTCCATGCAGATCAACTTCAGGTGTAAACCATCTTTCAGGGATCCAGCGACTAGAAATATCCGAGAGGTGATTAACTATGACCCCACACGCACACACACACACACAATCAGGGATTCCCCAAACTGATATCTAAACACACACACATACACACAGTAATGCCATTGTATAATAAATTACATTAAATGTCTTTCTGACCTACATGACCTGAGTGTCTGTGAACATGTGAGTGATGATGAAGATGATGATGACGAAGGTGATGAAGGCGATGTGTGTGTGTGTGTGTGTGTGTGTGTGTGTGTGTGTGTGTGTGTGTGTGTGTGTGTGTGTGTGTGTGTGTGTGTGTGTGTGTTCTGTCTCAGCCAAGTGTGGTGCGTCATCACTGGGTGCACCGGAGGCGTCAAGATGGAAAATGTAGGCAGTGTGGCAGGGTAAGAGCTCACCTGTGTGTGTGTGTGTGTGTGTGTGTGTGTGTGTGTGTGTATGTGTGTGTGTCTCTCTCTGTGTGTGTGTGTGTGTGTGTGTGTGTGTGTGTGTGTGCGTGTGCGTGTGCGTGTGCGTGTGCGTGTGCGTGTGTGTGTGCTTGTGTGTGTGCCTATGACTGAGTTCTGCAGTATATCATATAAATGTTTAGCTTATTTACATCTGATATCTGTTTCTGTCTCCACAGGGTTTTCAACAGAAGTTTGCGTTTCACAGTAAAGACATTGTTGCCATCAGTTGCTCTTGGTGTAAACAGGCAGTACGTATGCATAAACACTCAAGCACACACACGCACGCACGCACACACGCGCACACGCGCACACACACACACACACACACACACACACACACACACTCACACACACACAGAGACACCCAGGACCCTAACTCTATCATAGGGCCGTTCTCTTCTGTTGTATGTACCGTTTTCTCTCCTTGTTCTGCAGTGCCATGATAACATTATGTGTGTGTGTGTGTGTGTGTGTGTGTGTGTGTGTGTGTTTTCTGCAGTACCATAATAAAGTCAGCTGTTTCATGCTGCAGCAGATTGAAGAGCCATGCTCCTTGGGGGCTCACGCCTCTGTGATAGTGCCCCCGACCTGGATCATCCGAGTCCGCAAGGTACAGCTAACGTCAACGCTATAGCACAGCTAACGTCAACGCTATAGCACTCACAGATACAGCTAATGTCAACACTGTAGCACTCATAAGTACAGCTAACGTCAACGCTATAACACAACTAACGTCAACGCTATAGCACAGCTAACGTCATCGCTATAGCACAGCTAACGTCAACGCTATAACATAGCTAATGTCAATGCTGTAGCACAGCTAACGTCAACGCTGTAGCACAGCTAACGTCAACGCTATAGCACTCACAGATACAGCTAATGTCAACACTGTAGCACTCATAAGTACAGCTAACGTCAACGCTATAACACCGCTAACGTCAAAGTTAAAGCACAGCTAACGTCAACGCTATAGCACAGCTAACGTCAACGCTATAGCACAGCTAACGTCAACGCTATAGCACAGCTAACGTCAATGCTATAGCACAGCTAACGTCAACGCTATAACACAGCTAATGTCAACGCTGTAGCACAGCTAACGTCAACGCTATAGCACTCACAGATACAGCTAATGTCAACACTGTAGCACTCATAAGTACAGCTAACGTCAACCCATAGACACAGCTAACGTCAACGCTGTAACACTCATAGGCACAGCTAACATCAACGCTATAACACAGCTAACGTCAATGCTATAGCACAGCTAATGTCAACGCTATAGCACTCATGGATGTAGCTAATGTCAATGCTGTAGCAAGTACAGCTAATGTCAACGCTATAGCACTCATAGATACAGCTAATGTCAACACTGTAGCACTCATAAGTACAGCTAACGTCAACGTTATAGCACTCATAGATACAGCTAATGTCAATGCTGTAGCAAGTACAGCTAACGTCAACGCTATAACACAGCTAACGTCAACGCTATAGCACTGAAAGATATAGCTAATGTCAATACTATAGCACGCATAGGTACAGCTAACTTCACGCTATAACACTTATAGGTACAGCTAATGTCAACGCTATAGCACAGCTAATGTCAATGCTATAGTACTCATGGGTACAACTAACGTCCACGTTACAGCACTCATACAGCTAACCTCAACGCTATATCACTCATGGGTACAGCTAGCGTCAACGCTATAGAACAGCTTACAGCTAACAGCTAGCACTAATAACGCTATGGAAGAATCGGTAAAAACTGGTTCAGAAAGGTCCCCTCATCTATGACTAGCTTATGGTCATACTTAGCATAGCTAAACCAACCCTTTAACACTCCATAGACAGGACTAGTCAATGTGGGTGGGTGTGAGCTCACATAGGGGTCACAGCAACAAACCCACAGACACAGGAGTCACAGCAACTATCTCAGCTAACTCAAAGACACAGGGGTCACACAAGCTAACCCAGCTGACTCAGAGAAACAGGAGTTACATCAGCTAACCTAAAGACACAGGAGTCCCAGCAAACTCACGGCACACATTATGTGTGGCCCAATTAGACGACAATTGTTTTTGAATCAGTAGATGTTCCTCTCTCCAGCAACAGTAAAACCATCCACCAAAGCCACTGCGAATACGAGATCATGCTTCTTAAAAATGACCGAAATTTAGAGGGATGAAAATTCTGCTTTCAGTGGTTTAGATAACCCCTCAATGCACCTTTTGGTCTTTAAAACGATGCTACCTAGGCTCTATGGAAATATAAAGCTTATGTTCATATCTTTATCAGGATAATCAGGGTAGAAATGGCAATTTCAGTCATTTTCAGCCATGAATTGTTGGATTTTTGAGGGTCTCTGAGAGGGGTCCCAGAACTCCATAACAAAAAACAGCTGGAGGGTTTTTAGTATACGGCTGTTCATAGTTCCACATGCTTATCACATATACAAAGTATGAGCCGATTTGGCCGACCCCCATCTTCCCACCTCTGCCTGGTTCTCTCATGCAATGACTCTTAAAGGTTCCACTGCATGTTCGCGGAGAACTACCTCCTCAGACTGTTTGCGATTGTTCGCAAACAGTCAAACGTTCACTGAAAACTCAAGGCTAATGGAACACTATTTGCAAACGTTCGCCTATGTTTATGAATTTGAATGCACCTCTGCTAACCTAGAGACACAGGATTCACAGCTGTTACAGCCAACCCAGAGACCCAGCAATCAACAGGTGATCTGCTGAAGGCACTGAAATCGACCACCAGGGGGCAGTAGGCAGGGGCCATCACACATGAAGAGTCACTGCAATGCAAAAAAGGAAATCTAACCAACTGTTATTAATCTTATATGAATATCAAAAAATCTATTTGATATTGTTTTTAGTATGAAAAGACTTATCTAGCACTCTCTCAAAAGATCAGTTTGATTTAATCTAGCGCGCGGCGCAACTTTGATAGCACTTAGCTAGCCCAATGCATTCATTAGGATCCAAACAGAGATAAAGTTAGAAGCGACCAAACACCTCCATGTTTTCCCTATTAAAATACAGTTACACGAGTAGTCACACGACCAAGTATGGTGAGACAAAATAAAATGTGGTGCACTTACAAGCAGGTAAAAGGGATAACTATATTGTGTGGCGGAATAACATTGGGAGCACTTAGACTCGGCGCAGTAATATCCTCACTCCAAAGTGAAACTGAAAGTGCAGGAGTGAGGATATTACTGCGCCACACAATATAGTTATCCCTGCTACCAAATGCACACAACTCGTCTTAGTTATAAGGGAATAACGTAGTTTAATATGTAAACGGTGAAGTGTTCCTTTAAAATTAGTCAAAGTCTTCTTAAATTAAGTCAAATGATTTCACAAGAAAGCACTAGGTAAGTCTCTGTATACTGAAAACAATACTAATAGTTTTTTTTTATCTTGATATAAGATTTGTAACACTTGGTTAGATTTGATTAGATAAGCGTTTTTTGCAAGTTACATGTGCTATATGTGTTACTGTATGTTTCTAGGCTTCCGTAAAGTCCAGCAAGAAGAAGAAGAGGTCCGTGAAACCCAAGGCTGTTAAGAAGGGAGTCGAGGTGAGATCCAATTAACTAACACTGAAAAACTGTTAAAGGGATAGTTCGGGTTTTAAGACACGAAGTTATGTGGGTTCCCTGTCAGCAACGTTGTGCATCAGCACTGACTTACCCCCCGACAGCGTCCTGTGAGCCGAGATCCAGCCGGTTTTTGATCGTTTTTGACGCTGAAGAAAGTAGTCCGGCAAGTTGCTGGGGTCACGAAAGTAAAGTGTTTTTCTTCTCAAAACCATATGCGTTCAAAAGAGTGATATATTTGCACCACAAAAACGTTGTCCAGCTGTCAGTAGCGCGCAGTGATAGGAATCGAGAAAAATAGTGCCAAGTGATAACGAGGTTTGAATTTTTCCTGGACAACGTTTTTGTGGTGCAAATATATCACTCTTTTGAACGCTTATGGTTTTGAGAAGAAAAACACTTTACTTTCGTGACCCCAGCAACTTGCCGGACTACTTTCTTCAGCATCAAAAACCGGCTGGATCTCGGCTCACAGGACGCTGTCGGGGGGTAAGTCAGTGCTGATGCACAACGTTGCTGACAGGGAACCCATATAACGTTGTGTCTTAAAACCCGAACTATCCCTTTAAGCATGCTGTCACTGACAAGCATACAACAAGAAATAGACTAAACTTGTATGACTGTGTTTGGTAACTTTAAGCATATACGTGTGTTTATAACTGTAAACGTGTATGTGCTTTCTAACTTTAAACCTATATGTGTGCTTGATAACTTCAAACTTATATCTGTGTTTTGTAACTTTAAACCTATATGTTAGTGTGTAGCAAGAAGAGTAACCCAGTATGTGTATGTGGTAACTGTAACAGGACGGGAAATGGAAACACTTCCTCATCAAGCCCATCCCGTCCCAGCACATGAAGCCTTTGCTGGTGTTCATCAACCCCAAAAGTGGAGGCAATCAGGTGGGTGTCTGGTAGATGTCACAGCATCCATTTCATGTTCACAGTTTAGTTGTTTCTAACACAGTTTGTTCTAGTTTCCTTAGTTTGTCACAAACTACATGTACTGACTTCTAAAGTCAAAGTCAAGTTTATTTCTATAGCACGATTTACAGACGGCTGAGCCGCACCAAAGTGCTTCACAATAAAGTGCAAAAATGACTTCTACGTGTTAGAAGTCTTCATGACATATTATAGATGATAGAAGTAGATGATAGAAATAGAACAACGCTTAATGGCATTCTGTTCTGGCTCTTTAAGGGAACCAAAATCATTCGATCTTTCATGTGGTACTTGAACCCTCGTCAAGTGTTTGACCTCAGTCTGGGGGGACCAAAGGATGGGTGAGTAACATTGATACTGCAGTATTCCACAGACCAACAACCTGGCACTAAGTCTCAAAAGCTTTCAGTTAGTCTGGCTATCACCATACTAAGCTAAATCTTTTAAGATCGAACTCTGGGGAGTCTGCACTTTATTTCTACTGCACAGGAGGTGTGATCAATGGGCATTGTTCAAATGACTCCGTATGCTTGGATAGTCCTTCAACCAATCAGACCAATGATCCGGTGCATCTTTTTGATAAACTAGTTTGCAATTGGACCCAAAGGTTGTGGACAGGAAGCAGGGGAGATAGATGTGCAGGTTTCCCGCCTAAGCTGCCGGGCAAAATCCAAATCACCAGCAGGTCAGACAGGGTTCACCCACCCTAACTTTCAGGGTTCACCCACCCTAACTTTCAGTGGCATCGGTTCCTTTCCTCCTCTTGGGCTTCTGAGGGTAGATGTTCTCACTCAGGTCCTCTTGCGTTTCTCAGGGTAGATGTGCTCACTCAGGTCCTCTTGTGTTGTGTTTCTGAGGGTAGATGTGCTCACTCAGGTCCTCTTGTGTTTCTGAGGGTAGATGTGCTCACTCAGGTCCTCTTGCGCACTGTAAGCACTAAACATTCTGACCAACTGACCCAGGTTAACATCAAGGCTTCAGCTGTGGTAACAGATGACTCACTGCCCTGCTGAAAGAAACAGCCTGGCCATATTAAGGTGCCAGCTTGACCAGCTCATTAACCAGCTTGCGGGACCACCCTTTCAATGGCAGACCAGCTAACCTTCAGTTTACTTAGCTTCAGCTGGTTTTGCTTTTTTGCTTGTTGTACCACCTCAAGTTGGTCATTTCAGCTGGTGTTGCTGGTCTTACATTGCTGGTTTAACTGGCTATGCTAGTTTACACAAGCTATATCAAACATGACCACGCCATGGTCACGCCAGCTTGTCCAACTTCCTCAGATGGTTACGCTAGCATCTCCACCTGTTGGCCCGACCAGCTACACCAGCAAAGACCAGCAAGAGCTGGAAGAAGCTAAAACCAGCTACCAGCTAAAACCAGCTGCCAGCATGCTGGTTTCTAGCTGTTTTTCCTCAGCAGGGTAGTCTCTCATGTTTCTGCTTACTCACACCGATTCACACACAGTCTCAGACCGGCAGCACCCTCCCTGGGCCAGATCAGCACCGTCCCTGGGCAGCATCCTCCCTGGGCCAGATCAGCAGCACTGAGCCTGGCTGCTCCAATAAGAGACGTAGTTCTCTCACGGTTGCTCCAACCATAAGAGACTATCAGCAGTAGTGTAGTTCTCTCACGGTTGCTCCAACCATAAGAGACGATCAGCAGTAGTCTGGCTGCTCCAATAAGAGACGTAGTTCTCTCACGGTTGCTCCAACCATAAGAGACGATCAGCAGTAGTCTGGCTGCTCCAATAAGAGACGTAGTGCTCTCACGGTTGCTCCAACCATAAGAGACGATCAGCAGTAGTCTGGCTGCTCCAATAAGAGACGTAGTGCTCTCACGGTTGCTCCAACCATAAGAGACGATCAGCAGTAGTCTGGCTGCTCCAATAAGAGACGTAGTTCTCTCACGGTTGCTCCAACCATAAGAGACGATCAGCAGTAGTCTGGCTGCTCCAATAAGAGACGTAGTGCTCTCACGGTTGCTCCAACCATAAGAGACGATCAGCAGTAGTCTGGCTGCTCCAATAAGAGACGTAGTTCTCTCACGGTTGCTCCAACCATAAGAGACGATCAGCAGTAGTCTGGCTGCTCCAATAAGAGACGTAGTGCTCTCACGGTTGCTCCAACCATAAGAGACGATCAGCAGTAGTCTGGCTGCTCCAATAAGAGACGTAGTGCTCTCACGGTTGCTCCAACCATAAGAGACGATCAGCAGTAGTCTGGCTGCTCCAATAAGAGACGTAGTTCTCTCACGGTTGCTCCAACCATAAGAGACGATCAGCAGTAGTCTGGCTGCTCCAATAAGAGACGTAGTGCTCTCACGGTTGCTCCAACCATAAGAGACGATCAGCAGTAGTCTGGCTGCTCCAATAAGAGACGTAGTTCTCTCACGGTTGCTCCAACCATAAGAGACGATCAGCAGTAGTCTGGCTGCTCTCACGGCTGGGCTTTGGGGTGCAGTGCCATAACTGCAGTGATTCAATGGCAAGACTGAACACAGCCAAGAGATCAGACACAAAACAGCACCAAAGCCCTTTTTAATACATGGATATTTGGTGTTGTACATTTACTATGAAATTGTGATGAATGTATTAAGTTCTAATGCATGCCATACGTAGGTTGGAGATTAATGTTCTAATATGTTCTAATGTTCTAATGCCTGCTATGTGTAGGTTGGAGATGAATGTTCTAATGTTCCAATATGTTCTAATGTTCTAATGCCGGCAATATGTAGGTTGGAGATTAATGTTCTAATGTTCTAATATGTTCTAATGTTCTAATGCCTGCAATATGTAGGTTGGAGATGAATGTTCTAATGTTCTAATATGTTCTAATGTTCTAATGCCGGCAATATGTAGGTTGGAGATTAATGTTCTAATATGTTCTAATGTTCTAATGTTCTAATGCCTGCAATATGTAGGTTGGAGATGAATGTTCTAATGTTCTAATATGTTCTAATGTTCTAATGCCGGCAATATGTAGGTTGGAGATGTACCGCAAAGTGCCCAACCTGCGAATTCTGGCTTGTGGAGGAGATGGAACTGTAAGTAGGACTCAAACTAAACTGGTCATCTTCACTAAAGTCTGTGTCATTCATACTTTAAAGGTAATATATATCATTATTGTGATATACAGTTCAGTGTCTTGCCAACATCATGCTTTGAGAGGGGGAGTATAAAGAAATATGGATGTGGACATTCTTAGGCCGCCATTTTCTGGTGATTGTTATTTTACGGTCTTTTGGTTAAATAGAAAACATGGCAAATCCAGGTAGGGATGCAGTGTTGTGTAGGGGGAGGGGTTGGAAGTGTGTGTGTGTGTGTGTGTGTGTGTGTGTGTGTGTGTGTGTGTGTGTGTGTGTGTGTGTGTGTGTGTGTGTGTGTGTGTGTGCGTGTGTGTAGGGGGAGGGGTGGGAATGTGTGTGTGTGGCAGTGTGGGGTAGTGTACAGGAGTAGGGGGTTGGGAGTGTGTGTGTGTGTGTGATAGTGTGTGTATGTGTGAGTGTACAGGGAGGGGTTGGAAGTGTGTGTGTGTGTGTGTGTGTGTGTGTGTGTGTGTGTGTGTGTGTGTGTAATAGTGTGTGGAACTCTCTCTCTGCAGGTTGGGTGGATCTTGTCGGTTCTGGATCAGCTCCAGATCAGCCCTCCGGTAGCTGTGCTGCCTCTCGGAACCGGGAACGACCTGGCAAGAACGCTCAACTGGGGAGGGGTAAGGAACCGCCTCCCATTTATATAGAACTGTCCTTAGCTCATATGAGAACCACAGTAGAACTGTCCTTAGCACATATGAGAACCACAGTAGAACAGTCCTTAGCACATTTGAGAACCACAGTAGAACTGTCCTTAGCTCATGCATATGAGAACCACAGTAGAACTGTCCTTAGCACGTATGAGAACCACAGTAGAACTGTCCTTAGCACATATGAGAACCACAGTAGAACTGTCCTTAGCTCATGCATATGAGAACCACAGTAGAACTGTCCTTAGCACATATGAGAACCACAGTAGAACTGTCCTTAGCACATATGAGAACCACAGTAGAACTGTCCTTAGCTCATATGAGAACCACAGTAGAACTGTCCTTAGCACATATGAGAACCACAGTAGAACTGTCCTTAGCTCATGTCAGAGGTGGACATCCCGGGTTCAGAGAGTGAAAGTCCTGCCAAGTATTTGATCCAACCATTTAGTAAACCAGCTCATCCTAATTAGCAGCCAGGTAGATCAGATAATTAGTGACATCACCTGTGCACAGGTAGAAAGAATATATGGCAGGACTTTTACTCTCTGGAACCAGGAATGTCCACCTCTGGCTCATGTGAGAACCAGAGTAGAACTGTCTCTGGCTCTGGATCATGTGAGAACCACAGTAGAACTGTCTCTAGATCATGTGAGAACCACAGTAGAACTGTCTCCGGCTCATGTGAGAACCAGAGTAGAACTGTCTCTAGATCATGTGAGAACCACAGTAGAACTGTCTCCGGCTCATGTGAGAACCAGAGTAGAACTGTCTCTGGCTCTGGATCATGTGAGAACCACAGTAGAACTGTCTCTAGATCATGCGAGAACCACAGTAGAACTGTCTCTAGATCATGCGAGAACCACAGTAGAACTGTCTCTAGCAACATGAGCAGCATGTCACGCTGGCTGGTGCACCCTCAGGGTTACGGTTACAAGCACGTTACATGGTTACATGTGTCGCCAGGATTACGGACAAGCATGGTTTTTTTAAAGTATATTTTTGGGGGCTTTTTTGCCTTTATTCATAGGACATTGAAGAGTGAGACAGGAAACAAGTGGGAGAGAGAGATGGGGTGGGATTGGGAAATGACCGCAGGTCGGACTCGAACCTGGGTCCACGTAGGCACTCGAACCCGTTCATGGCATGAGCGCTGTAGCCTGTTGCGCCACAGCGCCCCCCACAGACAAGCATGTTACATGGTTACATGTGTCACCGGGATTACGGACAAGCAGGGTACACGGTTACGGATGAGCAGGTTACATAGTTACGTGTGTCTCCAGGGTTACGGTTACATGATTATGTGCATCCCCAGGGTTACGGACAAACATGTTACATGGTTACGTGCGTCACCAGGGTTACGGATGAGCAGGTTACATGGTTACGTGTGTCTCCAGGGTTAAGGTTACATAGGGTGCCTCTCATGTAAAGTTTATACGTCCTCCCTCGCTCCTCGGGCCTCGATCCTCACTGATCTACATAAAGAAAGATAGAGGAAGGGATAGACTATCGTTGTTGCCGCCCCATCATTCTTTATGTAGATCAGTGAGGATCGAGGCCCAAGGAGCGAGGGAGGACGTATAAACTTTACATGAGAGGCACCTATGGTTATGCGCATCCCCAGGGTTACGGACAAGCGTGTTACATGGTTACGTGCGTCACCAGGGTTACGGATGAGCAGGTTACATGGTTACATATGTCTCCAGGGTTAAGGTTACATGGTTTCATGTGTCACCAGGGTTACGGATCAGCAGGTTACATGGTTACATGTGTCTCCAGGGTTACGGACGAAAGGTTACATGGTTATATGTGTTCCTAGGGTTACGGAAGAGCAGGTTACATGGTTACGTGCGTCTCCAGGGTTACAGTTTCATGGTTACGTGTGTCTCCAGGGCTACACGGATGAGCCCGTGTCCAAGATCCTGTCTCATGTGGAGGACGGCAACATCGTGCAGCTGGACCGCTGGTCCCTGGAGGTGGAGCCGAACCCGGAGATCAGTCAGGAGGAGAAGGACCAGCACCAGGCCGACAAGGTGAGCTGTTCCCACTGCTGACTGGTGGAGCCCCCTAGAGCTCAGGAGGGCCATAGTCTAGATCCTAACATGCGTACCAAAGGCACACGTAGTCTAGATCCTAACATGCGTACCAAAGGCACACGTAGTGTAGATCCTTACATACAGACCAAAGGCACACACAACACATAGTCTAGATCCTTACATACAGACCAAAGGCTGACGTAGTGTAGATCCTTACATACAGACCAAAGGCTGACGTAGTGTAGATCCTTACATACAGACCAAAGGCTGACGCAGTGTAGATCCTTACATACAGTACAGACCAAAGGCTGACGCAGTGTAGATCCTTACATACAGTATGTACCAAAGGCTGACGCAGTGTAGATCCTTACATACAGTACAGACCAAAGGCTGACGCAGTGTAGATCCTTACATACAGTACAGACCAAAGGCTGACGCAGTGTAGATCCTTACATACAGACCAAAGGCTGACGCAGTGTAGATCCTTACATACAGTACAGACCAAAGGCTGACGCAGTGTAGATCCTTACATACAGACCAAAGGCTGACGCAGTGTAGATCCTTACATACAGACCAAAGGCTGACGCAGTGTAGATCCTTACATACAGTACAGACCAAAGGCTGACGCAGTGTAGATCCTTACATACAGTATGTACCAAAGGCTGATGCAGTGTAGATCCTTACATACAGACCAAAGGCTGACGCAGTGTAGATCCTTACATACAGACCAAAGGCTGACGCAGTGTAGATCCTTACATACAGTACAGACCAAAGGCTGACGCAGTGTAGATCCTTACATACAGACCAAAGGCTGACGCAGTGTAGATCCTTACATACAGACCAAAGGCTGACGCAGTGTAGATCCTTACATACAGACCAAAGGCTGACGCAGTGTAGATCCTTACATACAGTATGTACCAAAGGCTGATGCAGTGTAGATCCTTACATACAGACCAAAGGCTGACGCAGTGTAGATCCTTACATACTGTACAGACCAAAGGCTGACGCAGTGTAGATCCTTACATACAGTACAGACCAAAGGCTGACGCAGTGTAGATCCTTACATACAGTATGTACCAAAGGCTGACGCAGTGTAGATCCTTACATACAGACCAAAGGCTGACGCAGTGTAGATCCTTACATACAGACCAAAGGCTGACGCAGTGTAGATCCTTACATACAGACCAAAGGCTGACGCAGTGTAGATCCTTACATACAGTATGTACCAAAGGCTGATGCAGTGTAGATCCTTACATACAGACCAAAGGCTGACGCAGTGTAGATCCTTACATACAGACCAAAGGCTGACGCAGTGTAGATCCTTACATACAGACCAAAGGCTGACGCAGTGTAGATCCTTACATACTGTACAGACCAAAGGCTGACGCAGTGTAGATCCTTACATACAGTATGTACCAAAGGCTGACGCAGTGTAGATCCTTACATACAGACCAAAGGCTGACGCAGTGTAGATCCTTACATACAGACCAAAGGCTGACGCAGTGTAGATCCTTACATACTGTATGTACCAAAGGCTGATGTAGCACAGGAACACAGCTGATCACACAGCTGGTCTCCTTTGGGACGGCACAAGTGACCCAGACGGATCTGTGCTGACTGCCAGCCTGGGGAACCTGCTGAGATGAGAAGGTCTGGAGGCAGGCTGGTGTGTGTGTGTGTGTGCGCGTGTGCGTCTATGTTGCATATGTGTGTGTGTGTGTGTGTGTGTGTGTGTGTGTGTGAAGGTTCTGTGTTGCGTGTGTGTGTGTGTGTGTGTATCCATGCTCACTGCTGTGGGGTTCAACAGCATTGTGTGTGTGTGTGTGTGTGTATGTGTGTATCCATGCTCACTGCTGTGGGGTGGAAGTCCTGATGTCTTGACCTTGACCTTGCCCTTGCCCCTGTGTGACCTTTGCCCTCCACAGCTCCCTATCGACGTGTTCAACAACTACTTCAGTCTGGGCTTCGACGCGCACGTCACCCTGGAGTTCCATGAGTCCCGAGGTCAGTTTCTTTTTTTTTTTTTTTAAGGTTATTTTTTGGGCTTTTTATGCCTTTAATTGGACAGGACAGTAGAGAGAATGACAGGAAGCGAGTGGGAGAGAGAGCTGGGGTGGGATCCGGAAAGGACCACGGGGCGGGAATCGAACCCCGGTTGCCGGCGTGCGGTGTAGGTGCCCCAGTCAGTTGCGCCACGGCTGGGGCCCCGAGGTCAGTTTCAGCCACTCCGCACTTTAGGCCTCTTTACATGTGTTTAGAATGCGTCTTGGGCGATCTGACCACAGGCCTCTTTACATGTGTTTAGAATGCGTCTTGGGCGATCTGACCACAGGCCTCTTTACATGTGTTTAGAATGCGTCTTGGGCGATCTGACCACAGGCCTCTTTACATGTGTTTAGAATGTGTCTTGGGCGATCTGACCACAGGCCTCTTTACATGTGTTTAGAATGTGTCTTGGACGATCTGACCACAGGCCTCTTTACATGTGTTTAGAATGCATCTTGGACGATCTGACCACAGTCCTGTTTACATTCAAGTTTAGAATGTGTCTTGGACGATCTGACCACAGGCCTCTTTACATGTGTTTAGACTGCGTCTTGGACGATCTGACCACAGTCCTGTTTACATTCAAGTTTAGAATGCGTCTTGGACCATAAGTGGTCAGCTGTGACACATCGCTGTCATGCCCACTTGTGTTTAGTGTTGCTACAGCCAACTTCACATTCATTAGGACTTCCATTGTTCAGGACAAGTCTGGACACATTAACATATACACTACAGAAGATACACAGTAAGGTCAAATGAAGGTCAAATGACACTACAGCAGATACACAGTAAGGTCAAATGAAGGTCAAATGACACTACAGCAGATACACAGTAAGGTCAAATGACACTACAGCAGATACACAGTAAGGTCAAATGAAAGTCAAATG
>NC_085003.1:34560599-34563099 GCF_963854185.1 Sardina pilchardus
TGTGTGTGTGTGTGTGTGTGTGTGTGTGTGTGCAGGTACTGTGCGGGCACCATGCCTTGGGGACACCCTGGTGAGCACCACGACTTTGAGCCGCAGCGCCATGACGACGGCTTCATTGAAGTCATCGGCTTCACCATGACCTCTCTGGTAGCACATCACCTTTCCTGTGTGTGTGTGTGTGTGTGTGTGTGTGTGTGTGTGTGTGTGTGTGTGTGTGTGTGTGTGTGTGTGTGTGTGTGTGTGTGTGTGTGTGTGTGTGTGTGTGTGTGTGTGTGTGTGTGTGTGGGCCAGTGATTCCCAATCGGGGATGTGTGTACCCCTAGTGGTACGTGAGCACACTTCAGGGGGTACGTGGAAATTTTCGAGGTGACAAGTAAATACAATAATCCCGTCAAAAATGATACTGCGCGATTAGATTCCCTATAAGGAGACAGTCATTTCGTTCAAGCAGACTCATATCATCGTACCTAGACCAGAAATCATTACAAGCTATACGATCACGTTATATACCGTCATAGACAAGCTGTTGGAGAGACAAACGTGCCATGCTAATCATAACAACACAGTACTCAACTCATACTGTAGATTTCCGCAGTCACGGTGTTCCAATCTTCCTTATAAGTAAGGGATAACGGCCGACGAGGTGACCGGTTCGATGGAAATAATGGCTAGGTGGAGGTCTAGAACTCCGGCGACGTGCGAAGCACGGAGACGGAGTTACCTCCGCCGTGCCATTATTTCCATCGAACCGGTCGACCTCGAAGGCCGTTATCCCGCTTATCTCCCGTTTGTGTTCATAACCTGTATATTTAGAACATAGTTTTATTCCACCGTTGCGTCCGTTAACATCGCTAAAACTGTCTTGACTGTGGGACTACTTTCCGCCACATATCAACTTTCTACTTGCAGGACAAAACCTAAATGGATGTTTGCTATGGCCAAAGGCCAGTCGTTAGTTCAAAATGGCTGGTTGCTACGGCCAAAAGCCAGTCGTTAGTTCTATCTCTCCCGTTGTCAAGCGGGCATATCCCAGGATTCTGATTCATTTTAACTTTGAAAGATCGCTACTTTTATAGCCTACATGGCATCAAACTAGCTACAATCCACCTCCGTCACATGCTACAATGTTACTACGGTTCTGCACGTCTGTATTTCAGCTTGGATGCAACGTGACAGTTAATTTAAACTTCGCAACGAGTTTGGCGAATTAATATTCAAGTGTGATACGGGAACTACTTCAAAGGTAGCAGGTTATACGAAGTTAATGGCCACCCCATCAGCCAATCAGAGAAGAGAATTCCATTGTTGAGGGAGATAATCATTGTTTACTTGCCATGATAGGAAAGTCATGTTCAAACTGGTAGAAATGTGCAAGATTCCAAATGTATATATTCATGGAAAATTAAGTATTATTTAGCTAGTACTTTCGTGGTGTTTCGTGGTGTCGCGATCCTTTTGGCGATCTGCACCTGAGCAAGCCCACTCTTGCAGCTACTCGGAGATGCAATTCTAGTTTGATTATATTACTTTATTTTTATGGTAACATATTATTCATTTTTATGTTTTTATTGAGTGATTTGAGTTAAAGTTGAGAAAATGCCTGAGGATTAAATGTTCAAATTAAGGAGATGAAAAAAAGTTATTTTCATTCAATAATCAGTTATGTTCCACTTTTGAAGAATCATCAGCACGTATGAGTGCGGGGGCACTCACAGTATGTGTGTGTGTGTGTGTGTAGGCGACGCTGCAGGTGGGGGGGGGGTATGGTGAGAGGTTGTGCTAGTGTTGTGATGTTGTGTGTGTGTGTGTGTGTGTGTGTGTAGGCGACGCTGCAGGTCGGGGGGCACGGTGAGCGACTGTGCTAGTGTTGTGATGTTGTGTGTGTGTGTGTGTGTGTGTGTGTGTGTGTAGGCGACGCTGCAGGTCGGGGGGCACGGTGAGCGACTGTGCTAGTGTTGTGATGTGTTGTGTGTGTGTGTGTGTGTGTGTGTGTGTGTGTGTGTGTGTAGGCGACGCTGCAGGTGGGGGGGCACGGGGAGCGGCTGTGCCAGTGTCGTGACGCGGTGCTCACCACGTCCAAGCCGATCCCCATGCAGGTGGACGGGGAGCCCTGCAAGCTGGCGCCCTCCGTCATCCACATCAGCCTGCGCAACCAGGCCAACATGGTGCAGAAGACCAAGAGGAGGATCTCGCTCCCGCAGCTCAACGAGTGAGTCCCTCTCACCTGGCCCACACATCACCTGGCCCACACCTCACCTGGCCCACACATCACACCTCACCTGGCCCACACCTCACACCTCACCTGGCCCACACATCACACCTCACCTTACCTGGCCCACACCTCACCTGCCCCACACCTCACACCTCACCTGGCCCACACATCACCTGGCCCACACCTCACCTGGCCCACACCTCACCTGGCCCACACATCACACCTCACCTGGCCCACACATCACACCTCACCTGGCCCACACATCACACCTCACCTGGCCCACACATC
>NC_085003.1:34568099-34578099 GCF_963854185.1 Sardina pilchardus
TAGCACAGTCCAGCTAACCCCTGCTAGCACAGTCCAGCTAACCCCTGCTAGCACAGTCCAGCTAACCCCGCTAGCACAGTCTAGCCAACCCCCGCTAGCACAATCCATCTAACCCCCGCTAGCACAGTCCAGTTAACCCCTGCTAGCACAGTCCAGCTAACCCCCGTTAGCACAGTCCAGCTAACCCCTGCTAGCACAATCCAGCTAATCCCTGTTAGCACAGTCCAGCTAACCCCTGGAAGCCCACACCCCTGCAAGCCCACACCACAGCAACACAATCCAGCTAACCCCCACTAGCATAGTATAGCTAACCCCCGCTAGCACAACCCAGCTCCAGCTAACCCCCGCTAGCACAGTCCAGCTAACCCCCGCTAGCACAGTCTAGCTAACCCCCGCTAGCACAATCTAGCCAACCCCCGCTAGCACAATCCATCTAACCCCCGCTAGCACAGTCCAGTTAACCCCTGCTAGCACAATCCAGCTAACCCCTGTTAGCACAGTCCAGCTAACCCCTGGAAGCCCACACCCCTGCAAGCCCACACCACAGCAACACAATCCAGCTAACCCCCACTAGCATAGTATAGCTAACCCCCGCTAGCACAACCCAGCTCCAGCTAACCCCCGCTAGCACAGTCCAGCTAACCCCCGCTAGCACAATGTAGTGACACTGCTGGTGTAGTGATGTAATGACTCTGCTCTATAGCGCCTCCTCTGGTGTAGGGATGTAATGACTCTGCTCTATAGCGCCTCCTCTGGTGTAGGGATGTAATGACTCTGCTCTATAGCGCCTCCTCTGGTGTAGTGATGTAATGACGCTGCTCTATAGCGCCTCCTCTGGTGTAATGATGTAATGACACTGCTCTTTGTCTAGATCTTCGGCCCCTGCGGTGCTCAGCCAGAGGAAGCGTACATCCAGCGAGAGTTCCGCGTCTGCGTCGGAGATTCTGACCCACAGCAACTCCTCCGGCTCCAAGGTGGGCCTGTGCAGGTGGGTCGCCCCTCACACCACGCCCCTCACACCCAGGCCTCAGCTAGCTGGTGTGTGTGTGTGTGTGTGTGTGTGTGTGTGTTGTTGTGTCACACTCGAGCTGTGTCAATATGTGTGTACTGCACTCAGTGTCCATCTGTGTTCTGTCTGTTGCTATATGCCGTCTCTCTTGTCCTGTTTTGAAGGAGGGGAGCTAAGATAGTCAATGTCCATCGAGCTAACACCACAGAGGCTAATTTCAGGCCTATGGACAGGTATGCATGGCTGCTCCATCTCAGCTAGACTGTAGTGTCTACACCACTAATACTACACCACTAATACCACTAACACTACACTACTAACACCACTAACACCACACCACTAACACCACTAACACTACACCACTAACACCACTAACTCTACGCCACTAACTCTACGCCACTAATACTACTAACTCTACACCACTAACACTACACCACTAACACCACTAACTCTACACCACTAACTCTACACTACTAACACCACTAACTCTACACCACTAACACCACACCACTAACACCACTAACTCTACACCACTAACACCACTAACTCTACACCACTAACACCACTAACACTACACCACTAACACTACCAACTCTACACCACTAACTCTACACTACTAACACTACACTACTAACACCACTAACACTACACCACTAACACCACTAACACTACACCACTAACACTACCAACTCTACACCACTAACTCTACACTACTAACACCACTAACACTACACCACTAACACTACCAACTCTACACCACTAACTCTACACTACTAACACCACTAACTCTACACCACTAACACCACTAACTCTACACTACTAACACCACTAACTCTACACTACTAACACTACACTACTAACACCACTAACTCTACACCACTAACACCACTAACACTACACCACTAACACTACCAACTCTACACCACTAACTCTACACTACTAACACCACTAACTCTACACCACTAACACCACTAACACCACTAACTCTACACTACTAACACCACTAACTCTACACTACTAACCCTACACTACTAACACCACTAACTCTACACCACTAACTCTACACTACTAACACTACACTACTAACGCCACTAACTATACACTACTAACACCACTAACTCTACACTACTAACTCTACACTACTAACACCACTAACTCTACACTACTAACACCACTAACTCTACACTACTAACTCTACACTACTAACTCTACACTACTAACACCACTAACTCTACACTACTAACACCACTAACTCTACACCACTAACTATACACTACTAACTCTACACCACTAACACCACTAACTCTACACCAGTGTTTCTCAACCGGGGTGCCGTGAGGCCTCCTCAGGGGTGCCGCAGAAACGTGTCTGACTAGGCTAATCAAATTAAGGGAAAAAAAAAGAAGGATCATTTCGGAATCTTTCCTCTAGCTTTATCACGCAGATAAGTAAATTGCAGCCACACATCAGAGAAAATAGATATTTTTTTCTAACCCTGAAGCTGCAATCCGTAGCCTGTATGACGTCTATAAATTGGTTAGCGCTACTTTTGTTTACTGCGTGCGATATCTGATGAGTTGTCAAGTGACTCAAGTCATAGCGTTATTGTGTAGCGGTTAATTAGCAACATGGCCAGGTTTTTGAAAAAAATATATGAACATGTGCCCTCAACGTCATCCTCTCTTCATCGTGTGGTTATTCAGTGAAGGAGGTAGAGACCGTCAGCAAGGACTTTGTTTTGCTGGGCAGATATTGACAAATGCGGCCGCGCTGTCTGCTGTGCATGCGGAAGAGTGTACTGTAGTTTTTACACCGGGAGTATGGAGGAGGCCCTTGCTGCATTACCAGCAGCGTGTTAGAAAGATGCAAAACTGTTAAGTGTCATTAGGGCGCTTTATACACGTAATACCTACTTCCCTCGATCATCACTGACAAGTGCAGAATTTTTACGCGATTGCATTCACATGCTGTGGTGGCAACATTACGGCCAAATGACTAGGTCAGCAGTAGGAAAAGTTCCGGTAGCAGATATACGGACATAAGAATTCAGACAGCACAAAAAAAAAAAAAGTAAAAAGTCTGTGGCGTGAACATTGCGAAAAACACGTCTGTCTGAAAACGGCTTGAGAAACGTCAGTATACCTCACGTTCGGATTCAAGTACAGAGAGCGTCCTAGAGCTGTGGACCAGGAGCTAGTGTGTCTGTCATTCATTCCTGCGAGAATAGAGCAGCTGTATTCATCCTTGCAGGCCCAAGTCTCTCACTGAGTGTAAGTCACACTCCTGTGTGTGTGTGTGTGTGTGTGTGTGTGTGTGTGTGTGTGCGCGCGCGCGCCTATGAATTTTTTTTTTTTAAGTTTGGGGTGCCTTGAGATTTTTCAATCATGTAAAGGGTGCCGCGACTGAAAAAAGGTTGAGAAACACTGCTCTACACCACTAACACCACTAACTCTACACTACTAACTCTACACTACTAACACCACTAACTCTACACTACTAACTCTACACTACTAACACCACTAACTCTACACTACTAACACCACTAACTCTACACTACTAACACCACTAATACTACACCACTAACACCACTAACTCTACACTACTAACACCACTAACACCACTAACTCTACACTACTAACACCACTAACTCTACACTACTAACTCACTGCTTACTCTACACAATCCGTATGGAGGGCCAGGGGGTACATGCCAGCACTGTGGATGTTCTGTACTAATATGTGATATACTGATGTTCTGTACTAATATGTGATATACTGATGTTCTGTACTAATATGTGATATACTGATGTTCTGTACTAATGCCTCTCTCTCTCTCCTCCCCCTCCCCCCCGGTTTGTGCGTTACTGCAGTGTTGACTCCGGCAACACTGAAAAAGGTACAGAATGAACTGTTGTGAGTTTTCTTAAAGGGGGTGTATGTCTGTGTGTATTTGGGATGAGTTCTCTTAAAGAGTGTATGCGTGTGTGTGTGGGATGAGGTTTCCTAGAGGGTGTATGCGTATGTTTGTCACCAGGATACAGCGCTATAACAGGCCTATACGATGAAATTGGGAAAAAAGTAGTTATAATTTAATTTAATGTCATATTGTAGAACTCTTTTCACAATCCAAATGAACTAATTTCTTCACACAGGCTACTTTATTTTTTTTATTTGCAATTGACTAAAAAGACCTATGGTTAGCCTTCATTGGATACGTTTAGTTTACGTCTGCTTCCCAAGAAAAGTTCTTAAATCTCAAATCTTAATTTAAAAAAGAAAGCCTAGTGTGTGGTTCCCCATTGTTTTCAAATCTTGTATATGTATATCATGTATATGTATGTATGCATGTACTGTATGTATTGGGAAGGGGGTTAGAATTGGGTATAGGCCTGATGCCCACACACACACACACACACACACACACACACACATGTATGTATGTACGTATGTATGTATGTATTGGAAAGGGGGGGGGTAGTGTTGGGTAGAGGCCTCATTTATGTATGTATGTATGTATGGTTGTATGTATGTATTGGGAAGGGGGGTAGTGTTGGGTAGAGGCTTCATTTATGTATGTATGTATGTATTGGGAAGGGGGGTAGGGTTGGTAGAGGCCTCATTTATGTATGTATGTATGTATGTATGTATGGTTGCATGTATGTATTGGGAAGGGGGATAGTGTTGGGTAGAGGCTTCATTTATGTATGTATGTATGTATTGGGAAGGGGGGTAGTGTTGGTAGAGGCCTCATTTATGTACTGTATGTATGTATGGTTGCATGTATGTATTGGGAAGGGGGATAGTGTTGGGTAGAGGCTTCATTTATGTATGTATGTATGTATTGGGAAGGGGGGTAGGGTTGGTAGAGGCCTCATTTATGTATGTATGTATGTATGTATGGTTGTATGTATGTATTGGGAAGGGGGGTAGTGTTGGGTAGAGGCTTATGTATGCATGTATGTATTGGGAAGGGGGGTAGGGTTGGGTAGAGGCCTCATTTATGTATGTATGTATGTATGGTTGTATGTATGTATTGGGAAGGGGGGTAGTGTTGGGTAGAGGCTTCATTTATGTATGTATGTATGTATTGGGAAGGGGGGTAGGGTTGGTAGAGGCCTCATTTATGTATGTATGTATGTATGTATGTATGGTTGTATGTATGTATTGGGAAGGGGGGTAGTGTTGGGTAGAGGCTTCATTTATGTATGTACAGTGAGGAGAAAATGTATTTGATACCATGCTAAAGTTTCCTAAAAAGAGGAATATAAAATCATCATTTGACAATTGATCTTATTGCCTTAATTCAAAAAATGAGTAAAAATAAAACCGCTAAGGACACCAATTTTCTTTGTGATTGAAGAACGTATCGTAAATAAATAAATGTTCTTCCTAAATGCTAGGGGGAAGGAAGTATTTGACCCCCTATGTAACCCTATGGGAATTAAGCACATAGGGTTAACATAGGGGCAGGCAGTTTTTTATTTTTAAAGGCCAGCTATTTCATGGATCCAGGATATTATGCATCCTGATAAAGTTCCCTTGGCTTTTGGAATTAAAATAGCCCCACATCATCACATACCCTTCACCATATCTAGAGATTGGCATGGAGCTTTTTCCAGTAGGCCTATTAGCCTGTTTGATGCTCATTGAGCTCAATGCAAATCAAACAGGCTAATAGGCCTATTGGAAAAAGGACCATGCCAATCTCTAGCTATGGTGAAGGGTATATGATGATGTGGGGCTATTTTAATTCCAAAGGCCAAGGGAACTTTATCAGGATGCATAATATCCTGGGTCCATGAAATAGCTGGCCTTTAAAAAATAAAAATCTGCCTGGCTATGTTAACCCTATGTGTTAAATTCCCATAGGGTTACATAGGGGGTCAAATACTTCCTTCCCTTAGCATTTAAGGAAAACATTTATTTATTTACGAAACATTCTTCAATCACAAAGAAAATTGGTGTCCTTGGCGGTTTTATTTTTACTCATTTTTTTTAATTAAGGCATTAAGATCAATTGTCAAATGATGATTTTATATTCCTGTTTTAGCATGGTATCAAATACATATGCTCCTCACTGTATGTATGGTTGTATGTATGTATTGGGGAGGGGGGTAGTGTTGGGTAGAGGCCTCATTTATGTATGGTTGTATGTATTGGGAAGGGGGGTAGGGTTGGTAGAGGCCTCATTTATGTATGTATGTATGTATGTATGTATGGTTGTATGTATGTATTGGGAAGGGGGGTAGTGTTGGGTAGAGGCCTCATTTATGTATGTATGTATGTATTGGGAAGGGGGGTAGGGTTGGTAGAGGCCTCATTTATGTATGTATGTATGTATGTATGTATGGTTGTATGTATGTATTGGGAAGGGGGGTAGTGTTGGTAGAGGCCTCATTTATGTACTGTATGTATGTATGTATGGTTGCATGTATGTATTGGGAAGGGGGATAGTGTTGGGTAGAGGCTTCATTTATGTATGTATGTATGTATTGGGAAGGGGGGTAGGGTTGGTAGAGGCCTCATTTATGTATGTATGTATGTATGTATGGTTGTATGTATGTATTGGGAAGGGGGGTAGTGTTGGGTAGAGGCTTATGTATGCATGTATGTATTGGGAAGGGGGGTAGGGTTGGGTAGAGGCCTCATTTATGTATGTATGTATGTATGGTTGTATGTATGTATTGGGAAGGGGGGTAGTGTTGGGTAGAGGCTTCATTTATGTGTGTATGTATGTATGGTTGTATGTATGTATTGGGAATGGGGGTAGTGTTGGTAGAGGCCTCATTTATGTATGTATGTATGTATGGTTGTATGTATGTATTGGGAAGGGGGATAGTGTTGGGTAGAGGCTTCATTTATGTATGTATGTATGTATTGGGAAGGGGGGTAGGGTTGGTAGAGGCCTCATTTATGTATGTATGTATGTATGTATGTATGGTTGTATGTATGTATTGGGAAGGGGGGTAGTGTTGGGTAGAGGCTTCATTTATGTATGTATGTATGTATTGGGAAGGGGGTAGGGTTGGATAGAGGCCTCATTTATGTATGTATGTATGTACTGTATGTATGGTTGTATGTATGTATTGGGAAGGGGGGTAGTGTTGGGTAGAGGCTTCATTTATGTATGTGTATGTATTGGGAAGGGGGGTAGGGTTGGGTAGAGGCCTCATTTATGTATGTATGTATGTATGTATGTGTTGGGTAGAGGCCTGGTAATGTGCTAATCTGATGAGTAACAGGTATGCTGTGCTCCTTTCCAGAGGCGCTGAAGTTGCTCATTGAATGTATCAGAGAGAATGACATTGAAAAGGTAAAGGTGTTTACTATGATGACTGACATCATTCCAATGCTATCAGCCCAATGCCATCATATGCCTGTGTGCTAATGCTATCGGCCCAACGCTATCATATGCTTGTGTGCTAATGCTATCAGCCCAACGCTATCATATGCCTGTGTGCTAATGCTATCAGCCCAACGCTATCATATGCCTGTGTGCTAATGCGATCAGCCCAATGCTATCATATGCCTGTGTGCTAATGCTATCAGCCCAACGCTATCATATACCTGTGTGCTAATGCTATCTGCCCAATGCTATCATATGCCTGTGTGCTAATGCTATCGGCCCAACGCTATCATATGCTTGTGTGCTAATGCTATCAGCCCAACGCTATCATATGCCTGTGTGCTAATGCTATCAGCCCAACGCTATCATATGCCTGTGTGCTAATGCGATCAGCCCAATGCTATCATATGCCTGTGTGCTAATGCTATCAGCCCAACGCTATCATATACCTGTGTGCTAATGCTATCTGCCCAATGCTATCATATGCCTGTGTGCTAATGCGATCAGCCCAATGCTATCATATGCCTGTGTGCTAATGCTATCAGCCCAACGCTATCATATACCTGTGTGCTAATGCTATCTGCCCAATGCTATCATATGCCTGTGTGCTAATGCTCTCAGCCCAACGCTATCATATGCCTGTGTGCTAATGCGATCAGCCCAATGCTATCATATGCCTGTGTGCTAATGCTATCTGCCCAATGCTATCATATGCCTGTGTGCTAATGCCATCGGCCCAATGCTATCATATGCCTGTGTGCTAATGCTATCAGCCCAACGCTGTCATATACCTGGGTGCTAATGCTATCGGCCCAACGCTGTCATATGCCTGTGTGCTAATGCTATCAGCCCAACGCTATCATATGCCTGTGTGCTAATGCTATCTGCCCAATGCTATCATATGCCTGTGTGCTAATGCCATCAGCCCAATGCTATCATATGCCTGTGTGCTAATGCTATCATACACATTAATTACAGATGCACTGCCACAAAATACACTGGAACAGTTATGGCTGTGAGGATGTTAGCAGAATCTCCAGTGTGCTAGGTGTTGGATATGGTATCAGCAGTTGGGGATGTAGAGGAGGACTGACCCCTGACCCCTGACCTTTGCCCTCTCTCCTCCAGCTCAAGGAGCTTCACACACACGGCGCTGACCTGGGGCAGCAGGACGCCTGCGGCCGCACCCTCCTGCATCACGCCGTAACCACCGGCAACAAGGACATCGTCAAGTTCATCACAGACAATGGTATGTGCTGTTGGAGAGGCACAACTGCTGGAAAATGCTGTGATTGGAATCTGTAGGAGTCACGAGAAGCCAACCAACAACACACACACACCTGTGTGCTCTCGACTTACCGACAACACACACACACACCTGTGTGCTCTCGACTTAACAACAACACACACCTGTGTGCTCTCGACTTAACAACAACACACACCTGTGTGCTCTCGACTTACCAACAACACACACACACCTGTGTGCTCTCGACTTAACAACACACACACACACACCTGTGTGCTCTCGACTTAACACACACACACACCTGTGTGCTCTCGACTTAACAACACACACACACACACACACCTGTGTGCTCTCGACTTACCAACAACACACACACCTGTGTGCTCTCGACTTACCGTGTGTGTGCTACTGACGTCTTTCTTTCAGACACCTGTGTGCTCTTGACTTACCTCGTGTGTGTGTGTGTGTGTGTGTGTGTGTGTGTGTGTGTGTGTGTGTGTGTGTGTGTGTGTGTGTGTGTGTGTGTGTGTGTGTGTGTGTGTGTGTGACACCTGTGTGACCCGAGTCCTCATTTCTGATGTGTCCCCTTGCAGCCCCCACAAGCATCCTGGACGTCACAGAGAAGGACACGTAAGTCCAGCCCCACTGTAGCACACACACACACACACACACACACACACACACACACACACACACACACACACACACACACACAGACACGTAAATCCAGCCCCACTGTAGCACACACACACACACACACACACACACACACACACACACACACACACACACGTAAGTCCAGCCCCACTGTAGCACACACACACACACACACACGTAAGTCCAGCCCCCCTGTAGCACACACACACACACACACACACACACACACACACACACACACACACACACACACAGACACGTAAATCCAGCCCCACTGTAGCACACACACACACACACACACACACACACACACACACACACACGTAAGTCCAGCCCCACTGTAGCACACACACACACACACACACACACACACACACACGTAAGTCCAGCCCCACTGTAGCACACACACACACACACACACACACACACACACACACACACACACACACACGTAAGTCCAGCCCCACTGTAGCACACACACACACACACACACACACACACACACACACGTAAGTCCAGCCCCACTGTAGCACACACACACACACACACACACACACACACACGTAAGTCCAGCCCCACTGTAGCACACACACACACACACACACACACACGTAAGTCCAGCCCCACTGTAGCACACACACACACACACACACACACACACACACACACACACCAGTACACACACACGTAAGTCCAGCCCCACTGTAGCACACACACACACACACACACACACACACACACAC
>NC_085003.1:34583099-34605599 GCF_963854185.1 Sardina pilchardus
TATTAGGATAAAGTTCCATTTGACATGGAGGAAGAAGCGTATTTCAATTGCGTATTTCAAAGGCTTAATATAAAAAATTGCCCAAGGGATATCACCGGGCACCCTCTTAAATCTTAAAGAGGTACCCCTAGTCTACTATATTCTGCAAAAAAACTTAACTGACAAAACCAGGTCTGACACCATGGCTGCCTGATAGTGACTGGTCTGGTCTGCCAAAAGCTCACGAGAACCTTAAAGGAACACCACCGTTTTGTCGGTTAAAGTTTTTTTTTGTTGTTGTTGCAGAATCTAGTAGAGTAGGTGTACCTCTTTAAGATTTAAGAGGGTGCCCGGTGATATCCCTTGGGCAATTTTGTAGCCTATATTAAGCCTTTTTTGTCCAATGTGTTGAATATAAGGCGGATATACTGCACTATGGATGAGTTTCCTCTCTCACTCTGAGAACAAAATCTCCACTTCACAAGCATACACCAAACTTTTCAGTCTTATACCTAACCATGTTTAGAAGGTTTTTACAGTGGGGTTTGTTAATAATTATTCTTAGCTTGATTTACATGACATGTTATTCCAAAAAACATGGCGAAAATTGGTAGTATTTTCTGATTTACTGAATAACTAAATGAGATATCCATAATTCCCTCTCTAAAATACTTTTCATCTCTTATGTCAACAAAATTAAAAGAAAAAAATTGAAACTGGTTTTATCCAATGTTCAGATTTGATCTTTTTAAGTTTATGCAAATCAGCGCATATTTAACTACATCATAGCCTACCTAATTTGCATATTCAAACATTACATTTCAGAAAACTTGTAATAGGCCTACATTTATTTTTCACATTGATCTAAGTAATCAACTGGTGAAGTTTCATATATCCGCTTGTTCATTTTTTTTACCCAATTCACCTGGGCATAAAAAAACTTTAACCGACAAAACCAGGTCTGACCCCATGGCTGCCTGACTACTGGTTTTGTCCTCCCTTCTCGCCGCTGATTGGCCTGACATGTTCCTTATCTGATGGAAACGGTTATGAACTGCTTTGCCAGACTAGACCACTGAAAGAAGATCTCGGTGGGCGGGGCTAGACTGACACATTCTAGGAAAGCATTTGGATACACTGGACGGTCTACATTCTTCTTTAGAGCTATGGTCACATGGTGTTGGTGCTGGGGGGGGGGGGGGGGCGCATTTAAATATGCTCCATAAGGGACCAGCTCAAACTAGTTGAGAAAAAAACAAAGCTTGAATACAGTCAGCTCCCGGACACGCACAAGGCATTGACCAAACGGCGACAGTGCATAACAGTCAAGTAAGTCTGACTTTATTTATTCATCTAGCCTACTGCTACATGCCACAATAATTAAGCAGATCATTCCGATCAGTTTTTTCCCCTAGCTTTTATGCATAGGCTAGTTTATAACGTTGATGTGACATAATGTTTTCAAGTTTGGGTAGCTTTAAACAACATCAAACTGAAACGAATACATATGACATAGCCTGTGGACGCTCATATGAAACTTCAAGCAAATTGTTCGGATGTAGGTTCACATCAGAGTTAATTGTAGCACATTCCTCCGTTAATGCATAGCATACGGTTTTAAACAACATCGAAGTTTCTTTTATTGGAAGCAATTCAGTTTGCTGATTTTTTGTGTCACTTTGTTGAGTGAAAATAGTGTAATTGTAGTGAAGGGATGTGATGCCGGTTTCTAGCCTGTTGTAGACTAGGCCTATTTTGTTTTTTAAGGTGTCGCCTGTCTGTTTTTTTTTTTTTTTTTTTTTTAAATCCTTATCATGACCTCCATTAATTGAATTAGTAGGCTACTTGATTAATTCCCGGCATTAGGCTACTTTTAACTAGGGTAGCGGTTCTGATCCCTTGTTATTGTCGTGGCATTATGTTTAACTTTTTGTCTGAAGACTTGGATCAACGTCAAACTTGTGGTTTCAATCATTTATTGTATCCTAGACCGATTTCACACTGCTAGTTAGACTATTGACATTTAATCTGTTCAAATCTGTGCCGTGTGTGTTTTGGTGATCTAAGAGAAAGAGAGAAAGCTCGCGGCTGAGCCGTTCGGTCTGAGGCCATCTGGAAGCGGAGCGCGAGAGAGAGGGGGCTCGAGTCCAATTGTTTTGTTTGTGGCCCAATTCCTCCCGACGGCTCCAATTCTGTCAAAACCATCAAGGCTTTTGTATTAATGCAGGAAATGACCGGAACTAGATATTTGCATATCATTGAAGAGGTCTGTCAGGAAAATAGTTCTGTCAGAATA
Organism: Sardina pilchardus; assembly: GCF_963854185.1. NCBI lineage: Eukaryota > Metazoa > Chordata > Actinopteri > Clupeiformes > Clupeidae > Sardina > Sardina pilchardus. Next base: position 34,585,375 of record NC_085003.1, read on the forward strand.
CTTGATCTGTTTATTAATTTGACCAAGCCAGAACCTTCAGATCTATTGTCAATCACAAAATTTGGATGGAATGAGAAGCCTGAAATATCACCAGAGCAAACTAGGTCACCCTCTGATATCTTTTTTCCATGTTGTCCTGAAATCCCAGATTGTCTCATAAAATGTTGTAAATATTTGCCCCTCATTTGCACGCCTGAAGGGTTTCCCATGCGAGACCAAGGAGCTTAGGACCCAGGAGGAAGGTTTAAAATGCCCTGTGAAACATTGAGCGAAAGGAGCGTCACACCCTCTTTCTTCATCTTTAGAGGCGTTTTGTCTTCTTATGCAAATAAGTCTATATTCAGTGGCGCCTAAGGAGCCCCCCCGCCCCCCTTTCTGCCCCCTCCCTCCGCGAGGGCTCAGCGGTGGGCCTTTAAGAGCAGTGAAAACGGGCCACAGCAGCCTTTGTGTGGAGCCAGTGAATCAGTCTTGCTTTGAGGCTGCAGGGCTTTGAGTGCTGGCCTCTCCCTCGCATGGCTGGAGCAGAGCGGGGGCCTGCTGAGCGCGCTCACTGCACACAAAAGTCCCACTCCTCACTCCCAGCACAAGCCCACATTTATGAGCTGCGGAAGAATGGGCCGCCCTGCCGCCCGGGGAGGAACAGAGGGGAAAGTGGAGCGCACAGCCTTTGCTTTAATAGACAGCCGGGGGCCTCATGGAATGGCCAAGATGGAGGAATTTGCCTGTGCAGCTGAGACACGGCAGACATCTGCTCTGAGACGGGCCCGGCTGCCTGGGGCACAGTTCTCGCACTACCCCACTCACGCCACTTTACCGTAGTTACCCCACTCACACCACTTTACTGTACTTACCCCACTCACGCCACTTTACCATACTTACCCCACTCACGCCACTTTACCGTAGTTACCCCACTCACACCACTTTACCATACTTACCCCACTCACGCCACTTTACCGTAGTTACCCCACTCACGCCACTTTACCGTAGTTACCCCACTCACGCCACTTTACCGTAGTTACCCCACTCACACCACTATACCGTAGTTACCCCACTCACACCACTTTACCGTAGTTACCACACTCGCGCCACTTTACCGTAGTTACCCCACTCACGCCACTTTACCGTAGCTACCTCACCCACACCACCTTACCGTAGCTACCTCACCCACACCACCTTACCGTAGTTACCCCACTCACAACACTTTACCGTAGCTACCCCACTCACGCTCACAATTGTGCACACCCAGTACAGCCCAGCTGAACGCTTACTGCTTTAGAACACTCACACTGCTTTAGAACACTCACACTGCTTTAGAATATCCGTACTGCTTTAGAACACTCACACTGCTTTAGAACACTTATGCTGCTTTAGAACACTCATACTGCTTTAGAATGCTGGTCTCTCACTCAGTTATATTTGTGTACTCAGTTCTATTAGTGTGTTAGTGCACTCAGTTCTATTAGTGTACTCAGAGTTATATTAGTGTACTTAGTGGCGTGCATGTTTCAATGGACGTTTTAGACCCTCTGTGTGTGAGTGGTGAAGGGTGTGTGTGTGTGTGTGTGTGAGTGGTGAAGGGTGTGTGTGTGTGTGTGTGAGTGGTGAAGGGTGTGTGTGTGTGTGAGTGGTGGGGTGTGTGTGGGGGGTAGGGGGGGTACCTGAGTGGGAGACGGTGGCCGGGGGCAGTACAACACCTGGGGAAGTGTGTGTGCGTGTGTCGGCTCCAGACACAGATAATTACAGGGGGAAGACAGCCTGATTTTTGCATGCAAGGCATATAGTGTGTGTGGGTGTGTGTGTGTGTGTGTGTGTGTGTGTGTGTGTGTGTGTGTGTGTGTGTCCTGACAGCTCCTTTTCCCCTGGACTAAGTGATTAACACTCAGTTTAGTCTTTGCATAGAGGGATGTAGCAGGAACACTCAGCATCTCCTGTGTGTGTGTCTGTGTGTGTGTGTGTGTGTGTGTGTGTGTGTGTGTCTGTGTGTGTGTGTGTGTGTGTGTGTGTGTGTGTGTGTGTGTGTGTGTGTGTGTGTGTGTGTGTGTGTGTGTGTGTGTGTTTATTCTACAGAATGCGGCACATCCTCTCTGTAACCCTGCTGTTGGTGATTGTGATGACAGCAGATGCATCAACAAGGAAGAAAGGTTAGTGCATTACCACACACACACACACACACACACGGAAGAAAGGTTAGTGCATTACCACCCACACACACACACACGGAAGAAAAGTTAGTGCTTTACCACACACACACACACACACACACATAGGCACGCACACACACAGAAGAAAGGTTAGTGTATTACTACAAACACACACACACACACACACACACACACACACACGGAAGAAAGGTTAGTGCTTTACCACACACACACACACATAGGCGCGCACACACACACAGAAGAAAGGTTAGTGTATTACTACAAACACACACAGACGGAAGAAAGGTTAGTGTATTACTACAAACACACACACACACGGAAGAAAGGTTAGTGCTTTACCACACATACACGCACACGCGCACACACAGACACACACACACACACACAGAAGAAAGGTAGTGTATTACTACACACACACACACACACACACACACACACGGAAGAAAGGTTAGTGTATTGCTACACACACACACACACAAAGGTTAGTGTATTACTACACACACACACACACACACACACACACACACACACACACACACACAGTGTATTAGTGCATTACTGTTTAAAACTCATATCAGCTGCTCTGGACTCGTGTGTGTGTGACGTTAGATATACTGTATTAATTGCTCCTCTGAGTTGCTGAGTTGTGTGTGAGTGTTTGGTGTGAGTGTGTGAGTGCTTGGTGTGTGTGTGTGTTTGGTGTGTGCATGTGTGAGTGCTTGGTGTGTGTGTGTGTGAGTGCTTGGTGTGTGTGTGACTGCTGTGTGTGTGTGTGTGTGTGTGTGTGTGTGTGTGTGTGTGTGTGTGTGTGTGTGTGTGTGTGTGTGTATGATTGCTTGGTGTGTGTGTGTATGATTGCTTGGTGTCTGTGTGTGTGTGAGAGAGAGCCCCATTGGTGTGTGTGTGAGCGCCTCGTTGGTGTGTGTGTGACTGCTGTGTGTGTGTGTGTGTGTGTGAGAGCCCCATTGGTGTGTGTGTGAGAGCCCCATTTGTGTGTGTGTGTGTGTGTGTGAGCGCCTCGTTGGTGTGTGTGTGACTGCTGTGTGTGTGTGTGTGTGTGTGTCCAGATAGGGTGAAGGAGCCCAAGGGCGGTGTGGACTGTGCGGAGTGGAAGTACGGCCGCTGTGTTCCGTCCAGCGGGGATTGCGGCGCCGGGCAGCGCGAGGCCACCTGCAGCGAGCTCACACACACACACACACACACACACACCCGGAAGCACAAGTGCAAGGTGCCCTGCAACTGGAAGAAGGACTTCGGAGGTAGGAGCCCTGTTGCCCTGACAACACGCGCAATCTCAGGCCCTGTTGCCCCCTTGCATGTAGTAAAGCTGATGTTACTAAGGTCCTGCTCTGTGCACTATTGGGTTGGGTTGGGTTGGTGTAGTAAAGCGGTCGATTGGTGTAGTAAAGTGTTGGGTTGGTGTAGTAAAGTGTTGGGTTGGTGTAGTAAAGTGTTGGGTTGGGTTGGTGTAGTAAAGTGTTGGGTTGGGTTGGTGTAGTAAAGTGTTGGGTTGGTGTAGTAAAGTGTTGGGTTGGTGTAGTAAAGTGTTGGGTTGGTGTAGTAAAGTGTTGGGTTGGGTTGGTGTAGTAAAGTGTTGGGTTGGGTTGGTGTAGTAAAGTGTTGGGTTGGGTTGGTGTAGTTAAGTGTTGGGTTGGTGTAGTAAAGTGTACGATTGGTATAGTAAAGTGTTGGGTTGGTGTAGTAAAGTGTTGGGTTGGGTTGGTGTAGTAAAGCGTAGGGTTGGTGTAGTAAAGTGTTGGGTTGGGTTGGTGTAGTAAAGCGTTGGGTTGGGTTGGTGTAGTAAAGTGTTGGGTTGGGTTGGTGTAGTAAAGTGTTGGGTTGGTGTAGTAAAGTGTTGGGTTGGGTTGGTGTAGTGAAGTGTTGGGTTGGTGTAGTAAAGTGTTGGGTTGGGTTGGTGTAGTAAAGTGTTGGGTTGGTGTAGTAAAGTGTTGGGTTGGTGTAGTAAAGTGTTGGGTTGGTGTAGTAAAGTGTTGGGTTGGGTTGGTGTAGTAAAGTGTTGGGTTGGGTTGGTGTAGTTAAGTGTTGGGTTGGTGTAGTAAAGTGTACGATTGGTATAGTAAAGTGTTGGGTTGGTGTAGTAAAGTGTTGGGTTGGGTTGGTGTAGTAAAGCGTAGGGTTGGTGTAGTAAAGTGTTGGGTTGGGTTGGTGTAGTAAAGCGTTGGGTTGGGTTGGTGTAGTAAAGTGTTGGGTTGGGTTGGTGTAGTAAAGTGTTGGGTTGGTGTAGTAAAGTGTTGGGTTGGGTTGGTGTAGTGAAGTGTTGGGTTGGTGTAGTAAAGTGTTGGGTTGGGTTGGTGTAGTAAAGTGTTGGGTTGGTGTAGTAAAGCGTTCGATTGGTATAGTAAAGTGTTGGGTTGGTGTAGTAAAGTGTTGGGTTGGGTTGGTGTAGTAAAGTGTTGGGTTGGTATAGTAAAGCGTTGGGTTGGTGTAGTAAAGCGTTCGATTGGTATAGTAAAGTGTTGGGTTGGTGTAGTAAAGTGTTGGGTTGGGTTGGTGTAGTAAAGCGTTCGATTGGTGTAGTAAAGCGTTGGGTTGGGTTGGTGTAGTAAAGTGTTGGGTTGGTGTAGTAAAGTGTTGGGTTGGGTTGGTGTAGTAAAGCGTTGGGTTGGTGTAGTAAAGTGTTGGGTTGGGTTAGTGTAGTAAAGCGTTGGGTTGGTGTAGTAAAGCGTTGGGTTGGTGTAGTAAAGTGTTGGGTTGGGTTAGTGTAGTAAAGCGTTGGGTTGGTGTAGTAAAGCGTTGGGTTGGTGTAGTAAAGCGTTGGGTTGGGTTGGTGCAGTAAAGCGTTGGGTTGGTGCAGTAAAGCTGCGGTCACTAAGGTCCGGCCTGCTCTGTGCTCTGTGTCTGTGTCTGCAGCGGACTGCAAGTACAAGTTCGGGCGCTGGGCCGAGTGTGACGCCGCCGTGGGCACCAAGAGCCGCATGGGCACGCTGAAGAAGGCGCTGTTCAACGCCGAGTGCCTGGCCACCATCAAGGTGTCCAAGCCCTGCGCCCCCAAGACCAAGAGCAAGCCCGCCAAGAAGGGCCGGGCGAGAGAGAACTGAGGCCCAGCCCGTGGAACCACTCAGACGGAACCCGCGGAACACGCACCTCCATCCTGTCCCCCACGCAGAACAATCCTCTCCGACCTCAAGACCCGGCAGAGGTGGGAAGATCACGTGACACTCCTCTGGTAAAAGGAGGGAAAGGGTGTTTTTGGAGGGTAAACCTGTGGCAATTTGACTTCTTTTTCTTCTGAATTTCGGTAGACATCCACACATGTAAATGATCTCTATAATTATAGAATTGCTGTCTGTGGTTTTACAGAGTAACACCTCTAGGTTCTTATTATGTAGAGGTACTTTACACTTTTACTGTACATTTGGAAATTTCGACAATATATCAAGTGCATTTTTACAGTGAAAATTGAGATACTGTAGACTTAACATTTTATAGGAAATATTGATGGATATTTTCTTCAATTTATAAATGATTTACTTTTTTAAAAATAAAAACGAAGATAATTGGTCACATTTGTATGCAGTAGGAACAGTATATGAACATCTCAGTCCATCTCTATGAAACCTCACACATAAGATGACTTAGTGCTGTGGCCGCTGAATAAAGGAGTGGAGGACATTGTATTTGCTCTGGTCTGGTGTCTTGACTCTTTTCTGAAGTACCATCCCCAACCCCAACAAGTATTTCAAGTATCTGTACTTTTTTTCAAGTATCTTTACTATTTTTGGAAACTTGTGACATACATTTGAAATATGCCTATGAAGTCCATGTTATTCTTAAGCACAATAATGCAATAATGAAATACACCATATTGAAGTTATTTTTTTCAATTGGAACTTGGCTGTAGTAATGATGGTGTGTGTGTGTGTGTGTGTGTGTGTGTGTGTGTACACCTGGCTGTGATATTGAGAGAGAGAGAGAGAGAGAGAGAGTGAGTGTGTGTGTGTGTGTGTGTGTGTGTGTGTGTGAACTTGGCTGTGGTAATGATAGTGACAGCAGATCATTCATAAGAATATCATCCATGATCATGGTGAATTAGGAATGAAATTAGACAATAACCTGACATTCACCACACAGCTAGATCTCTACATCATTAAATGGTAAATAAAATGACACATAATTGAGTTCTTCTGTTTTGCAGCGGTGAAAATGCAGGAACTAATGGTCTGTTGAAGCGCTTGTGTTGTGACCAACCAAATGATATCGTATTGTTGGCAAAATAAACAGTACATTACAACACATAACAGGACAAATGCTTGTACTTTTGAATACTTGAGTATTTTTAAAAACAAGTACCTCCGTAATTCAACTCAAGTTACATTCTGACATAGCAACATAGCAAGGTGCATCTACACTTTGACTCCATAAAGGAGCTGTGTGCTTGGTCCACCTCATAGCAACATAGCAAGGTGCATCTACACTTTGACTCCATAAAGGAGCTGTGTGCTTGGTCCACCTCTGCTCCTCCAGAACAGTGCTCATGAAGCGGGTTTGACTGGGAATCACTACAGCAGCTCCGTCATGGTGAGCAGGAAGGCCCCAAAGGTATGCCCTTCCTTAGCAATATAGGACACTCAAATAACACAGAAAATACAATGAAAAATCGATCTGAGAAGTAGTATTGTACAATTTACAATCTAGACACATAGTTTCAGTAGATTTCTATGTAAAAGATAAGCTATGAGACATTTCATGGACATTTGTTTTATTGAAAGTTCAACTGATAGATGAAATTGAAATTCTGTGCCGTTCATATATAGAAATAGCCTGGATGTTCCTGCCTTGCGCAGTGATTTCATTCATGCTGCTAAGGCATTCTGGAAACTACCGCCCTAATTTTTGCCTGAGATGGGGGACCAATCACAGAACAGGGGGGAAAGCAAGACCATAGACCTCTGAAGTTCGCCTACAAAAAAGCTGCCATCTTTGCCCATATAAGGAGATACGGTATCTGGCGATTTTTCCTATGGGAAATTAACATGGGAATTGAAAATTATCACACCTGTTAAACTCTCACGGGGATGACAAAATCAGAAATTCAGGTGTTTTCCTGAACACACTTCTGTCCTCTGCCTTCGAGAGGATACTGTGATCTCCGGTACGCGAAGGCGGCAGACTTTGATGTTTGCTACCCCAGAGCTAACTTGGGATGCAACTTGCCATTAAGTTAGTTAGCAAGTTAGCTCTGGGGTAGCAAACATTAAAGTGTGCCGAAAAATCGAACTTCAGAGGTCTGTGATGAGCTATGCACAGACGCATTTGGCGCCCAATGAACGGATCTGGGTATTTTTTCAAATACGAGAAAATTAACGTCTCGTTGCCAGACCATGTCTCATTTGAGAATTGGTAGGCGCTAGCCAGGCTAATATAGAAACTAAACGTAAAGTACTTTTTGAAACTATTGTAAATATATACATGATGTGAAGGAATTGCAGTATTCAAATCACTCTCGAAGGGATGGATGCCATAAAAGTATGGAAATCACTTATATAAGTTATCAAGATGTAGCTCACACACACAGCTGTGGTCAAGACTTAGCTCACACACACAGCTGTGGTCTTCTATTTGGAGTTGATGTTGTTATAGCGACACAGCAGAAGATTGCGGATGGTCCTCTTGAACGTGACGCTGCAGAGTGCGTAGCACGCGGGGTTGATCGTGCTGTTGATGTAACACAGCCAGTAGCCCAACGTCCACATGGCGTCCGATACACAGGAGTGGCAGAAGGTCCCGACCAGAACCATGATGTTGTACGGCGTCCAGGTCACCAAGAAGGCCAGGAGTACGGCCAGAACCGTCCGGGTCACCTTCCTCTCCCGCAGAACCCTCCGGGTCACTTCCTTCCTCTCCCGTAGAACCCTCCGGGTCACTTCCTCTTCCTTCCCCTCCCGCAGAGAGACACGCCCCCTGCTCCTCTTGCTCATGTGACTGCAGGGGGCGGAGTCACAGCCTCTCATAGGGACGGAGTCTCCCATAAGGACGGAGTCTCCCATAAGGGCGGAGTCTCCCATAAGGGCGGAGTCACAGTCCCCCAAAGGAGTGGGGTCTCCCATATGGGCGGAACCACAGCCTCCCATAGGGGCGGAGCCACACCCTTCCATAGGGGCGGAGCCACAGCCTCCCAGCTTCTGGCTCCTCCCATGCAGACTGCAGAACCTCAGAGCCCTGCGGAGCCCCTGCTGCCCCTCCCCCCCCACGAGACGGACGGCCTCTTTCGTTTGGGCCGGCTGGTTGCCGGGCTGGTTGCCGTGCTGGTTGCCGTGCTGGCTGGACGCCGTGTCCAGTGGGGGGAGGGGTTCCGCTGCGTGAGGGGTGTTGGACGCGCGGGCCACTGCGCCACTCTTGGTGGCGGGGCTCCGCGGGTCCGAGTGGCGCCGGCTGGCCCGGGAGATGCGAGCGTACAGAACCACCATGAGAGCCGCCGGCAGGTAGAAGGACGGAAGCGCGGTTGCTAGGGTGACGGTGGGGTTGGACAGGAGCTGGATGTAGCACTCGTCCCTCGGGTGGAGGCCGTCTCCGTGGAAACGCTGCCATATGAGGATGGGCGGCGCCCACAGCACCAGAGACAGAACCCACGCGGCCAGAAGCAGCAGCGCTGCGTAGCGGCGTGTGCGTCGGCAGGGGTGCGTCAGCGGCCGCGTCACGCACAGGTAGCGGTCCACGCTGATCAGCAGCAGGTGCATGTTGGACGCGTTGCTCACCACGTAGTCCACCAGCAGCCACACGGCGCACGCCAGCGGCCCGAACGGCCAGCGGCCCGACACCACGTACGCCGTGTACACGTTCATGGAGAACGCCCCGACCACCAGGTCCGCGCACGCCAGGCTGAACAGGAAGTAGTTGTTGACGGTCTGGAGGTGGCGGTTGACGCAGATGGAGAGCATCACCAGAATGTTGCCCAGGACGGTCACCAAGCTCACCGAGCCGGCCGCCCCGACGATGAGCACCGTTGCCATGGAGCTGTAAGGGGCGCCGCGATGGCCACTCGCCTCATTGGTGCCGTTATCCAAACGACCAGCACAACTACCGTTGAGACTGGAGTCGGAACCCTGCGAGACACACACAGGCTTCCATTAAGAAATGAGGAATGATTACATCAGTCAGGATTAGCGCCAGTGGCACCCTGACAACAAAGAACTGCTCTGCTTCAAGTGTCCACAATGCAGTTATGGAAGAATTAATAATAATTAATAAATAACTATTCTGCTTCAAGTGTCCACAATGCAGTTATGGAAGAATTAATAATAATAATTAATAAATAACTATTCTGCTTCAACTGTCCACACTGCAGATATGGAAGAATTAATAATAATAATTAATAAATAACTACTCTGCTTCAAGTGTCCACACTGCAGATGTGGTGTATTATTTGCAGTTGGAAGTGTAGGAAATGCAATTTAGACATGAAATAATAACGCCATTGCTCCACACTGTACTGCAAAATCACAATATTTAGGACGTGAAATTCTTACTGTACTGCGTTGTCTACTTCAGAAACGCTGCAGGTTTTGTCCCATAACTGAAGTTATTTTGCAACATTCACAATGCTGGCCTCAGACTCAGACGGAGGAACTGAAACTCCTAGTGACAGAAGCGTTGTGAAATAACTCCACTCACCATCAGTCTGTGTGCCGAGTAGTTTCAGCTCAGCCGTTTACCGGTACAGCCCCCGTCCGAAGCCCAGCTCCACGCCAAAGTCCAGCAGGTGCTCCGTAGCAGAGGAAACACTCGAGTGCCGTTTGGCGTCTCCAAGGCGCCTGCCACATTCCGTGCCTCTGGGAGATGGGATGCTGCTGCGGCGCACACACACGCAGCCGGCCAGGTGACCGGTGATTGGCTGATACAATTATGAACTAATAGGTCACATCACTCACACTAACCAACTTACACAGCTAACCCTGTATGCATACATGCATCCTCCTCTCCCCAACCAACTTACACCCCTACACACACACACACCATTAATGCATACATGCAGTACTCACACAACCCTCATCATTAATGCATACAGTAAGGCCCATCTTTTTAAATCATTCAGAAAGCGGACTTCATGTAATGCCACTGTCGAAACTCTTACAAGGTGTGAGCTTTTTTTTATTTGAATGACTTGGTCCTAACGTTCAATTCTAACGGTAATTGCATTGTTGCATTCTATGAATGTAACAATGTTTGCAAACGTTCGCCTATGTTTGCAAATTTGAATGCGCCTCAGATATTCTTTAGAACGTTAATTTTCAAACATTGGGGTCACACCAGTGCCAGTGCACCTTTAGAACACGGGATATGAAACGACTGCTGCATTAACACACGAGGCGGAATTGTTGGTGTGACTTGATTTGTTTATTAACACAGAAAGCAGACTGTTGGTGTGACTTGTTTATTAACACAGACAGCTGTCTAAAATAACATCCATAAGGAGCAGCCCAGGCCCCGCCCCCGCCCCCCCCCGGGCTCTGTGCCCCCCCCCTCCCCGGGCTTGGTGACCTCTCTGGGAATGAACATAACACTGGATCTTTGGTGTTCCATTGCACTTGGTAGAACCTTCAACAGATAATCTCAGTTTAGCCAATGCCATGGCAACAGACAGTCACCGCCTTAGCGATAGATCACAGACATGATACAGAAAACCCCGCAGGTTTCAGCTCCAGAGAGGGGGGGGGGGGGGGGGGGACCCCACAGGTTTCAGCTCCAGAGAGGAGGTGGGGGGACCCCACAGGTTTCAGCTCCAGAGAGGGGGGGGGGGGACCCCACAGGTTTCAGCTCCAGAGAGGGGGGGGGGGGGGGGGGGGGGGGTGCAGTATCACCGGCTGAGTTGAGCTTTGCTCCCCGACCCCCTCTGACACCATTAGGGCGGAGTGGGCCAGATTCTGGCACTGCATGGACTCTGCTGCTGCCCAGGTTCTGCTGCCCAGGTTCTGCTGCTCAGGTTCTGCTGCCCAGGTTCTGCTGCCCAGGTTCTGCTGCTCAGGTTCTGCTGCCCAGGTTCTGCTGCTCAGGTTCTGCTGCTCAGGTTCCAGTGGACTCTGGTGCTGCTCCGCTACGTTGTGGCACCTCTCCTCGCCGCTAGTGGACCCCTCACACTCTTCTCCCCAACACACACACACACACACACACACACCAGAGCAGTCCCCACTGAACCCCAACACCAGATCAGCGTCCTCACTAATGCCCCGGGGTAACAGCACTGTGACAGGGCGGGGCAGGTGGGGCAGGTGGGGCATCATGATTGTTAAGGCAGTCAGTCATTTCCCTTAAAAAAGAAGATGCACTCTAGTGGCTGTTGAAGGCATTTCCAGATCCGTGGTCACGGAAACAGGTGAGTGATCATGTGTCTCCTCCCCATAGAAACGTCTCTGTAAAGATGGCAGGGTCGCCATAGCAACGTCTCTGTAAAGATGACGGGGTGCCATAACAACGTCTGTAAAGATGGCGGGTCGCCAAGACAACCTTGTGATCGATGAACGAGAGTTTTAACTTTTTTTTTTTTTTTTTTTTTTTTAAACAGTTTTAAAGTATAAAACTTCTTTAGGAAAAAAAAAAACCCAACACAAACCATCGTCAGTGATGAAGCTCAAGATTCCTTCTTGTCCAAAGTCAATCAAGGGTTGTGATCTTTTTAAACAGATATTTGTGTTCAAGCAAAACAACAAACAAAAGCGGAAAACACAGCTGAAGCGCTACGATCAGACTGGACACACACACACACACACACACACACACACACACCACACACACGTCTGCCTGAAGAGCCAAGAGCCATCGCACTGGGGATATCTCTGCTTACTTGCTCTCTCTCTCACGCACACACAGGCTCTTCATCAGTGCTTTTCCTGTTAGCATGCCTTGGCGCAAGAGCTACACACACACACACACACACACACACACACACACACACACACACACACACACACAGCTGAATGGGCTTTTTCAAGTAGGTACTGCTCCAGCCCCACCTCAGCAGACAGGTGCATAACCTTCCACACACGCGCACACACACACACACTTTCAGCAGAGAAGAGGTGGGCCTGACACACACACATGTTAAATGTAGGGACAGTTCCAGGTCATCTGTCAAACATACACACATACAAACTGGACAGAACTGCACACGCGCGCACACACACACACAGCCCTGTCCTGAGATGTGGCTCTGCGTTTTCGGTGACGCAGTATGCCAGCACCTGTGTGTGTGTGTGTGTGTGAGTATGTGTGTGTGTGTGTGCGCGTGTGTGAGTGTGTGCGTGTCTCCCATTGCATGATTTTCAGTTTTCTTCAAGGGAATCCCAAACTGTACTGACCACTGGATGTGCTTTGAGCGGAACACTCCAAATGGAGTGTGTGTGTGTGTGTGTGTGTGTGTGTGTGTGTGTGTGTGTGTGTTATTGTGCCTCCTCAGAGTCCCGCTAATGTTACTTTACAATATTCATGTTTGCGTCCAACTAGTCAGCGCTTCCACTGCAGTCCACACACACACACACACAGCGCACCCCCCCCCCCTCCCCCCCCCAGACACACACACACACACACACAGCCCACAGCAGAGGACAGGTTGCATCAGTTGACAAGGCTCATCCTTTTTCCTTAGAAATCTTGGTTCATCGTTCATGCGTCCGGTCCTCTCAGAGTAAAACACACTTGCAGGGAAACGCCGGGAGAGGAGGCCAGCTGGGCACAAGGGGTAACCATGGTAACCACATCCTCCACACCTAAAAACACACACAGGCTCCCAGCGCATCCGGGAACAAGTTAAAATCAAAATGGCACCAGCGCTGATCTGAGACCAGAGGAGACCAGAGGAGACCAGAGGAGACCAGAGGAGAGAGTGCTGATCTGAGACCAGAGGAGACCAGAGGAGACCAGAGGAGACCAGAGGAGAGAGCGCTGATCTGAGACCAGAGGAGACCAGAGGAGAGAAGAGGGAGGAGAGAGGAGAGCAGAGGAGACAGGGTGCCACAGAGCTCTTCATGAGCACAACAGACACTTCCTCAGCGAGAGAGAGAGAGAGAGAAGGAGAGAGAGAGAAGAAAAGAGACAAGAAAAGAGAGTAGAAAAAGGGAAGAAAAGAGAGAGCCAGAAGAAAAGGAAGAGAGAGAGGGGGATGAAGAGTGAAGGAAAGAGGGAGAGAGAGCCAGACAGAGAGAACAAGCGACAGAAAGAGAGTGAGGTGTGTTCAAGTAAAGCCCATCCTCTCTCTGCTGTCTGCTGCCACTAGGTGGCGCCCCAGCCCCGTCCTGAGGGTGCAGCATGGGGGGGGGGGGGGGGGGGGGGGGGCAGCTGTGATGTGGTCTCTCTCTGCGGTTACACCTCCTCCTCCCCACTAGGGGCGCTGTGATGTGGTCTCTCTGCTGTAGCACCTCCTCCTCCCCACTAGGGGCGCTGTGATGTGGTCTCTCTCTGCTGTAACACCTCCTCCTCCCCACTAGGGGCGCTGTGATGTGGTCTCTCTGCTGTAGCACCTCCTCCTCCCCACTAGGGGCGCTGTGATGTGGTCTCTCTGCTGTAACACCTCCTCCTCCCCACTAGGGGCGCTGTGATGCCGGAGGGAGGGCCCTATCTGCTGTACTGGTCTCCTGGGCCGCCGCTGCCGCTGGTGCCGTTGTTGTTGTTGTTGTTGTTGGCGCTGAAGAGGTGGTGGGGGGGCGCGGGGGGGCCGTCTGCGTTGCGCTCCTCAAACACGTCCTCCACGTCCGCCGCCGCCGCCGCCTCCTGCCTCCTGCGCCGCCCCAGAGGGGACAGCCGCCCGCCGTGCGGGGGGTGGGGGGGCAGCAGGGGGGCCACGTGGGGGGGGTGCAAGGGGCGCTGGTGTCTGGGCTGCAGCAGCAGGTGTGCAGAGGTGTTGGCGTGGGGGGGCTCGTGGGGGGGCTGCAGGTGGGGGGGGTGCAGGTGTGCGGAGGTGTTGGGGTGGGGGGGGTGGGCAGGCTGCAGGTGTGCTGCGTTGGCGCCGGTTTGTGATCCGCGGTGGATGCGGTGGCTGACGATGATGTCGTTGCCGAAGCCGCCCATGGAGGCCATGGTGGTGCTCTGCTCCCGCTGAACCACCGCCGTCATGCCGCCCTCCGCCATCAAGCGCCGCAAGCGCGCCAGAGCGTCCTCCCCTCCGGCCACACCCCCCGCCGACTCCACCCCCGACACCACGCCGTCAGGACCTCCTCCTCCTCCTCCTCCTCCTCCTCCTCCTCCTCCTCCCGTCTCCGCGGGGCCGTCCGGATCTGCGAAGGACAGGGGGAACACAGTCAGCACTGCAGGCGAGGCTGTAGCTATGGCGACAGGGTAGTTATGGTGAGACTGGTTGTTATGGGTTGTTATGGAAAGGTTACCGTGGTTAGCGGTGGGACCGCTGGTCTGTGCAGAGGAGTCCTGTGAAGCTGGTTCCTGTGCTGGAGGGTCAGAGGTCATCTCCGTGGTTACGTCAGCGCTGGCGTCGGGCTGCGAGCCACTCTGGGTCTGAATGTCCACACTCTCCACTGCAGGCCAGAGCAGGCATTAGAGATCCACACTATACTCACTAGCTATACTATACTCACTAGCTATACTATACTCTCCAACTCCACTATACTCACTAGCTATACTATACTCTCCAACTCCACTATACTCACTAGCTATACTATACTCTCCAACTCCACTATACTCACTAGCTATACTTTACTCACTAGCTATACTATACTCACCAACTCCACTATACTCACTAGTTATACTACACTCACTAGCTATACTATACTCACTAGTTATACTATACTCACTAGCTATACTATACTCACTAGCTATACTATACTCACTAACTATTCTATACTCTCCAACTCCACTATACTCACTAGCTATACTATACTCACTAACTATACTACACTCACCAACGCCTCTATACTCACTAGCTATACTACACTCACCAACTCCACTATACTCACCAACTCCACTATACTCACTTGTTATACTATACTCACTAGCTATACTATACTCTCCAACTCCACTATACTCACTAGCTATACTACACTCACCAACTCCACTATAGTCACTAGCTATACTATACTCACTATACTATACTCACCAACTCCACTACACTCACTAGTTATACTATACTCATTAACTATACTATACTCACCAACTCCACTATACTCACTAGCTATACTATACTCTCCAACTCCACTATACTCACTAGCTATACTATACTCACTAGCTATACTATACTCACCAACTCCACTACACTCACTAACAATACTATACTCACCAACTCCACTATACTCACTAGCTATACTATACTCACTACCTATACTATACTCACCAACTCCACTATACTCACTAGCTATACTACACTCACCAACTCCACGTTACTCACTAGCTATACTACACTCACCAACTCCACTATACTCACCAACTCCACTACACTCACTAGCTATACTACACTCACCAACTCCACCACTATACTCACTAGTTGTACTATACTCACCAACTCCACTATACTCACTAGCTATACTATACTCACTAACTCCACTACACTCACTAGCAATACTATACTCACCAATTCCACTATACTCACTAGCTATACTACACTCACCAACTCCACTACACTCACTAGCAATACTATACTCACCAACTCCACTATACACACTAGCTATACTATACTCTCCAACTCCACCATTATACTCACTAGCTATACTATACTCACCAACTCCACTATACTCACTAGCTATACTATACTCACCAACTCCACCACTTTACTCACTAGCTATACTATACTCACCAACTCCACTACACTCACTAGCAATACTATACTCACCAACTCCACTATGCTCACTAGCTATACTATACTCTCCAACTCCACCACTACACTCATCAACTCCACTATACTCACTAACCCCACCATTATACTCACTAGCTATACTATACTCACCAACTCCACTATACTCACTAGCTATACTATACTCACCAACTCCACTAAACTCACTAGCAATACTATACTCACCAACTCCACTACACTCACTAGCTATACTATACTCACCAACTCCACTATGCTCACTAGCTATACTATACTCACCAACTCCACTACACTCACTAGCTATACTATACTCACCAACTCCACTATACTCACTAGCTATACTATACTCACCA
The DNA here is from genome assembly GCF_963854185.1 of Sardina pilchardus. Classification (NCBI taxonomy): domain Eukaryota; kingdom Metazoa; phylum Chordata; class Actinopteri; order Clupeiformes; family Clupeidae; genus Sardina; species Sardina pilchardus. The sequence goes on from NC_085003.1 coordinate 34,601,655, forward strand.
ACTCCACTACACTCACTAGCAATACTATACTCACCAACTCCACTATGCTCACTAGCTATACTACACTCACCAACTCCACTACACTCACTAGCAATACTATACTCACCAACTCCACTATACTCACTAGCTATACTACACTCACCAACTCCACTACACTCACTAGCAATACTATACTCACCAACTACACTATGCTCACTAGCTATACTACACTCACCAACTCCACTACACTCACTAGCAATACTATACTCACCAACTCCACTATACTCACTAGCTATACTATACTCTCCAACTCCACCACTACACTCACCAACTCCACTATACTCACTAACCCCACCATTATACTCACTAGCTATACTATACTCACCAACTCCACTATACTCACTAGCTATACTATACTCACCAACTCCACTAAACTCACTAGCAATACTACACTCACCAACTCCACTATACTCACTAGCTATACTATACTCTCCAACTCCACCACTATACTCACCAACTCCACTATACTCACTAACCCCACCACTACACTCACCAACCCCACCACTATACTCACTAACTATACTATACTCACTAACCCCACCACTATACTCACTAACTATACTAGAGAGAAGTTCTGTGAGGTTCTGATGCTGATTAGGACTCACCCTGGACTGCTTGGCTGTTGCTGTGGCTGGCCTGGGAGGTCCCTGGCAGCTGGGGGTCACGGTCCGTCTGGGTCTGAGCGTTCTGCAGCGAGGGCGTCGGCGTTTGCGTGCCCTGAGAGGTTACAGAGGTCACGGTGGTTGCTGGGTGACGAGGCTGCAGGCCAATGGCGTCCATTAAACCCATGTCCCGATCCAGCCGCAGGATGGCCCTGCTCGACCTGCCCCACAAACAAACAAACAAACAAACAAACAACTAAGATTTTCTGCTCAACTTGTCCCACAAACAACCAAACTGCGAAGGCTGGTCTAGGCCACACTAAATTATGAGGGCTGGACTAGTGCACACTTGATTATGAGGGCTGGACTAGTGCACACTTGATGACTGCGAGGGCTGGACTCACCCGGGCCGGTCCGTAGCTCTGCCTCTGCCGGTGCCAGGGGTGTTGTTGAGGGAGAAGGCCGACTCCAAAACCTGCTCTGCTGGGCCCTCCCCATCACTGCGGTAGTCCCTGTAAGGGCACACACACATTTGATTCTTTTATTTGGAATGACCAATACTGATTAAAACAACACAGCATCCAAATAATGACAAAGAGCCTGTTATGTCTCACTAGACAATACAAACATTATGCTGATGGTCACAACCACAACACACACACACGCACGTACGCACGCACGTACGCGGGTTCTTGTAGCCTAGAAATCTAGACGCCCCTAGCGGCAGCAAATCTAATTTGGCTGCTGGGGTAGTCTAGCAATGATCCATTAGAGCTCGGGAGCTGAGAAATGGAATAATGACTGGACCAATCACAGCGTGTATAGAGTCGGTGGGCGGGCTTAACAAAATGGTGACTGACATGTGACCAGAAGTTGCGACGGTAACGCATCCTGCTATTTGAAAACAAGAAGATCATTCGTTTAGCGTTATCCTATTGCGTGGAGAGGGAAGGTTACGTATTCTGCTACTTGAAACAAGAAGATGATTCGTTTAGCGTTATCCTATAGAGATCGCTAAGACATGTGACCAACTTATACTATATAAGTTCGCCTGATGCCAGCCCATGTAAACTAGTATTCTGGGTCTATGATCTGGCATGATAATAATGAAAACTAAGCGTGAAAAAATTGTGTGAAAAACAGAACATAATCTTGCGCTTCCTTACTGATGCTATCCATGCCATTCCTCGCCTTTTTGTCACCTCTGAAACATGGCGTGTACTATTATTTTTCCACGCTGGAAAGCGATAAAAGATAAGCTTCATGTTACTCTATTGAACTTTATAGCACAGCAGGTAAACAGCATTTCGACAACTGCACTTTGTTGTTCCCGCACGTCAGTAAAACAACTTAAGTTTTGGGCCACCGATTCGTTGCGTTTTACGTCACGTTCTCAATCTCTATTGCGGAGAGGGAATTCGAAAGACAACTGTTTATCACTCCGATTGAGCCCTGCCTACGGTGAGTTCCCAGACCCTACATCTTGATGTGGGTCTGGCTGGTCAGGCTAGGGTTCTTGTCATAATTAAAAAGTCAGACTTATTTTTGATAATATTTTGAAGTACTATTCTGCTTCCATCTTTTTATCTAATAATTACACCCTTATTGATAGTTAGTGACCCCTCAATCCACACACCCTTATTAGTGACCCCTCAATCCACACACCCTTATTGATAGTTATTGACCCCTCAATCCACACACCCTTGTGAGGACTAGGGATGGAACGGTCCGACTTTTCCAGTCTCGATACCGATGGCGATGTCTGGGCTCTTTGTATCGGCCGATACCCGATACCGATCCGAATTTTTTGTTAAATAGTGGGCACCAGCAGCAACTTGGAACAGCATTCAAATTCAAGCTCACAGTTATTACTAAATAATAAATCTAACTAGCCAATATAAAACACAACAAATACAGATTTTTCTCCCACCAAAACTATTTTGCAGATAAAAATCCCATATTAGTGATATACATTAAAACACCCCTGCCAAAATGGTGTCACCCATGAAACCCCTCTATTTACCCATAGTGGTAAGGTCCCTCAGTTTCCCCACGATAAACGAAGAAGTTCACACGGAGTTTGAATGGTGGTTATTAGGGGTGTGAATCTCTCATGTGAAAGACGATACGATTCGCATCTAGATACATTGTCACGATACGATTCAAAAAAAGATACATGTTAATAGCAAACGATTCGGTACGATTCAATTCGATGCGATTCGATGCAATTCGATGCGGTTCAATAATCGAAAGCATTCTGAAAGTTATTTTTCATTGTGCACATTCACTTTACAATTGTGCACATTTTACATGATCAAGTTAATGGTTATCAATAGGACAAACAACTTGATGTATGAACATGACAAAACATTTTATTGTGAAAAGGTGAGGTTTTTCATATAATATTTTAGTAATGACACACACTGAGGACACCATAAAGAAATAAACAGAAGAAACACATATCTCTGTATATGTTGCATAAAAAAATTAAAGACCAAAGAGGTGTCGTTACAAAAGAAAATAAAGCAGTGCTTTGCCCTTGGCCTTTTCTCATGTAAAAGAATAAATGATTCTCTGCTTATCTCCCTCAACAATGGAATTCTCTTCTCTGATTGGCTGATGGGGTGGCCATTAACTTCATATAACCTGCTGCCTTTGAAGTAGTTCCCGTATCACACTTGAATATTAATTCGCCAAACTCGTTGCGAAGTTTAAATGAACTATCTTGTTGCATCCAAGCTGAAATACAGACGTGCAGAACCATAGTAACATTGTAGCATATGACGGAGGTGGATTGTAGCTAGTTGGATGCCATGTAGGCTATAAAAGTAGCGATCTTTCAAAGTTAAAGTTAATCAGAATCCTGGGATATGCCCGCTTGACAACGGGAGAGATAGAACCAGAGCCATATAAAGAGACCTTCTCTTTTGAAAAAGCCAAACGACTTCCAAACTTTGGATTTAAGTTTCGCCGGCGCGTTGAATATAGGTTCGGAGTTGTCAGAAATCTTTTCTGAGGAAGACTAGCATCTCATTCCTTCAGGCACGTCCAGGGCACGTTTCGTTGGAATGGATAGAAGAACGTGATAGGCTATGCCATCTTTGACCAATGAGAGGCTGTCATTGTTCTCAAATCAAAATTGGGATGCACACAGCCACGCACCAGGCCAGGAAATCGAGTATTTCATAAGAGACGGTCAAGTCAGAAACGTTTGCGAATGTGAACCGATTTGAGTCTTTTAAATCGAAACAATAACCGATTCATGTCATGAAAAATTCGAAACGAGGCTTGATGCATCGATGTA
>NC_085003.1:34608099-34615599 GCF_963854185.1 Sardina pilchardus
ATATCCGTTTTCATTGAATAAAATGAATGTTCAAAAAATGAACAAGTCAAAGAAAATATTGCTGGGATCATAAAAAAGATAAGTGTCTTGCAATGTTAACTTTTATGATTTTGGTGAGCACTAGGCTACTACTGTACATTAATGATAGACATGACGCGTGAGCTAATGGGATAGTTACCTTGATTGAACTCTCTCAATGTAGAAGATTGTCAATAGGCTGTGTAGCTTTTTTCGGAAATTGAATGAAACACTACAGTAGGCCTAAATTAACTAAATTCCATAGCCTACAGTAGGTAGGTTACCGTGGCATTGTGCTCACGTTTTCCTTGGTTGGAAATGTTGGCTGCTTATAGCTCAACTTATAATTTAGAGTTTGGTATATCTGTTATATCCAATGAGTGACACCCAGCGCTCGACATAAAACTTCACGGCATTCTCCTGATAAAGTTAGTGGAATAGCCTAGATTTAATGTGAACGTGTAGGCCTACATAAAAAGACGCAGAGTGGCTACATGATACAGCGCACGTTTTGGGGTGAAAATGTTGCGCGCTTTAAAAGCAGGTGTAGCCTTATCCGAATCATGGTTAAATCCATAAATTAGACAACAGAATTAGTAAGGTAAAGTTTTGTTTCATAGTAGCCTTCCAGCTTGTGTCAAAAGCAGGCTCGGATGAAGCTGGGAGGAATTAAACACGCGGTTACCACACCGTAGTATCAACCGTGATAATAATGATATTTGAAATGAACACGATAATTGTTATCGTCAACATTTTTATCATGGTTCACCGTCACACCGGTAATCGTTACATCCCTAACCACAACAATAAACAACACAATAATAAACAACACAACACAACAATAAACAACACAACACAGCACAACAATAAACAAGACAACACAGCACATCACAACAATAAACACCACAACACAGCACAGCACAGCACATCAATAAACAAAGAACACAACACAGCACAGCACAGCACAACAATAAACAAAGAACACAACACAGCACAGCACAGCACAACAATAAACAAAGAACACAGCACAGCACAACATGAGCACGGCCTGAGGGGTATTCCACGAACGGAGGTTTAACAAACACAGAGTTAACGCTGAACTCTAGGTTGATTGACCCTGAGCCGACTAACACAGAGCGGCCGGTTCCACCGCGCCGGTTATGAATTAGTTTAATCAACACGGGGTTGGTTAACACTGGGTTGTGCGCGTACACGCCAAACCTATAAAGACGTGATGTATGGAGCATGGAAATCCTGATCAAAAGGGCGAAACAGGCTAGCTGCCGCTAGGGGCGTCTAGATTTCTAGGCGAGAAACGGGCCGCATGTTTCTCAGAACTCGAACGCAGGCTGTAATAAATTAGAAAAAGTTTTAAAAACACCAAAGCAACTGCCATTCAGAGAAACCCTGGTAGGGGATCGCTGACTGCGTGAATGCATACAAAAGCACGTTCCTAAATATTTGAACTATGAATCTATTCATATCTCAGTTAAGTTTTCTTAGCATTCCTACCACATAACCTGTTATTTTATAAAGATGTAGGCTACTCCGATGGGCCCAAGCGATCATCTGATCAAGAAAAGATAAAATATTACGATTCATGGAAGTAATTATATTATTTCCACATACATTTCTACATCTCTTTGCGCGGAATGGCTATAGTGTGGAGGACGGCGCATGCAACAATTACGCAAGCCCGTTCGGACACACTCTTATACTACGTAGGCATTGCAATTTGGACTTCAATATCCCAAATGTGTTTTCAATCGCGGGTTCTGTTGTGTGCCAGGTTAAATGTTGCATGTGGTCCAGGAGCGGGATTAGGGTACAGGGTGATAAGCGTCGGGAGGCATGGATACCCTCGATCCCCAAGAAGCTACCCATCGCGCTGCGACCAAATACAAACGTTGAGCTATCTTGCACAAGCACATCAATTATATAAGGTCTATGATATGTTCATAATGCAACGCAGTCTGTTGAAATGTAGGCTATAGCTCAAATTACATCCTGGCATCGTAGACCGAACCAGGCAATTTTGCCTCCACATAAGTATAATCATGTGCGAAGCATCATATCATCTAATGATAAAATCGACAGCGATTAACAAACTATCTTGAAGATATTGGAAATGGCCAATATAGGCTGCGTATACCTACCTAAACATTTATACTGTAATATCCTTTCCTGTTCACATAATCGGCCTCATATATGGCTGGGGCACTTGTGCCATCAATGCACCCAATGACATAATATTGTAGGCCTAATGGTATCATCGTGATACCCATATGAAAAGTCAACAGCAAGGATAATTTCCGTGCCACTTGGGGACACTTAAAGCATTAGTGACCTGTGAGACGAGTTGGTGTAACTCCATTTTAATGACCCTCGTGAGTTGTGGCCAGGAAAGAGGATGAAGTCGCGCACTAACCGCTCCGCAAGACAGACTTTACGCACTGATTGGCAGACCGTAGCTTTCCCTATGCTCAGCATCTCAAATACTGCACAGAAAACTACACTTCGCAAATAAATGGAGAGCTATGCAAATAGTTTGCAGTGAACTGAGGCAGGTTGACGATTGGTAACGTAGGGCTGGAGAAGGCTATTTAAATATATTAAAGTTTAACGTGAAAAACGATATCACTTCAGCCAAAATTCATCAAAATGTCGAGCCGTGGTTTTATCAATCTCTCGGTGAATTGCTCGAATTATTTGCGCTCCGATGTCAATAGGCCTCTCAGCATGCCATTGAACACGAGAAAGCTGCGGAAACGCGGGTTTAAGTAGGCTACCCTGAGCAAAACCGGGTTATCTTTCAAACTTAACCTGTGCAAAACCTGCTCCGACCAGGTTAGGTTCAGAGCATATGTTTCTATAGTAACTAACATACCGTGTTCATTTTGGAACGGAAAACCTAGAGTTACCGCAAACCCTGGGTTAACTTACCCGGTTTTGTGATAAAACCGGCTTTGTGGAATACCCCTCTGCTCATACAGGACATGTGTATGGCATTACATGTGCAGTAGCTCCCTTTAACACATGATAATGGAGTACAACATAATGCAATCTCCGAGAGAGAGAGAGATGTCTGTAGGCTGGCTGTTGGGGGGAGGGTTCGTGTCCGGATGCCCGTGATGGGCGCGGGTGTGTGTGTGTGTGTGTGTGTGTGGGGGGGGGGGGGGGGGTCATTTGGCTCCTTCTAAATGAGATGCCATTGTCTGCCCACGGAGCAGGTGCCAGACGCACGATAACAGGCCACTAATAAGGTCTTTCCTTTTCAACAAGCAGTTTGAATTTGAGTGTGTGTATATGCATGTGTGTGTGTGTGTGTGTGTGTGTGTGTGTGTGTGTGTGTGTGTGTGTGTGTGTGTGTGTGTGTGATCAGCATGGTGACGGAGCAGCAGAGCGGTCTGAATCAGATCAGCTTGACCGCTGTTGCTGTGAGCTGGCGCTACGCCATCATCATCTCCAACTGAAATCTGAAATCAGCTACTGAAGCGTGAGGCACACACTGGCTGGGCTGCACACGGCCACTGCAGATCACAACCAGCAGAGCCGTGGGGTCGGGTGGTGCTGATGGGGTTATGGTTGGGTGGTGCTGTACTGTAAGTGGTTGGAGTCGGGCGGTGCTGAAGGGTTATGGTTGGGTGGTGCTGTACTGTAAGTGGTGGGTGGTGCTGTACTGTAAGTGGTTGGAGTCGGGTGGTGTTGATGGGGTTATGGTTGGGTGGTGCTGTACTGTAAGTGGTTGGAGTCGGGTGGTGCTGATGGGGTTATGGTTGGGTGGTGCTGTACTGTAAGTGGTTGGAGTCGGGTGGTGCTGATGGGGTTATGGTTGGGTGGTGCTGTACTGTAAGTGGTTGGAGTCGGGTGGTGCTGATGGGGTTATGGTTGGGTGGTGCTGTACTGTAAGTGGTTGGAGTCGGGTGGTGCTGATGGGGTTATGGTTGGGTGGTGCTGTACTGTAAGTGGTTGGAGTCGGGTGGTGTTGATGGGGTTATGGTTGGGTGGTGCTGTACTGTAAGTGGTTGGAGTCGGGTGGTGCTGATGGGGCTATGGTTGGGTGGTGCTGTACTGTAAGTGGTTGGAGTCGGGTGGTGTTGATGGGGTTATGGTTGGGTGGTGCTGTACTGTAAGTGGTTGGAGTCGGGTGGTGTTGATGGGGTTATGGTTGGGTGGTGCTGCACTGTAAGTGGTTGGAGTCGGGTGGTGCTGATGGGGTTATGGTTGGGTGGTACTGTACTGTAAGTGGTTGGGGTCGGGTGGTGCTGATGGGGTTATGGTTGGGTGGTGCTGTACTGTAAGTGGTTGGAGTCGGGTGGTGCTGATGGGGTTATGGTTGGGTGGTGCTGTACTGTAAGTGGTTGGAGTCGGGTGGTGTAGATGGGGTTATGATTGGGTGGTGCTGTACTGTAAGTGGTTGGAGTCGGGTGGTGTAGATGGGGGTTATGGTTGGGTGGTGCTGTACTGTAAGTGGTTGGAGTCGGGTGGTGTAGATGGGGTTATGGTTGGGTGGTGCTGTACTGTAAGTGGTTGGAGTTGGGTGGTGCTGTATTGTGACAGTGCTGCTCCCTCACCCTAATGGAGGCCTCCCCTCCGTGAGGCTGCTGTAGGCGGAACACTTGCGCCACCATGTGGTCAGTGGCAGGGTGCAGCAGGATCCTGCGGGAGGCCAGGCCCACCATGACGTAGCAGCCCATGGGGGACAAGCTGACGGAGATGGCGTTGGGGCCTAGGGAGCAGAGAACACGAGTTACACAGAGACCATGGAGTTACAGAGAGACCTGCACACAACATGGAGTTACAGAGAGACCTGCACACAACATGGAGTTACAGAGAGACCTGCACACAAAATGGAGTTACAGAGAGACCTGCACACAACACCGAGTTACTGAGAGGCCTGCACACAACATGGAGTTACAGAGAGACCGGCACACAACATGGAGTTACAGAGAGACCTGCAGAGAAAACATGGAGTTACAGAGAGACCTGCACACAACATGGAGTTACAGAGAGACCTGCACACAACACGGAGTTACTGAGAGGCCTGCACACAACATGGAGTTACACAGAGGCCTGCACACAACATGGAGTTACAGAGAGACCTGCACACAACATGGAGTTACAGAGAGACCTGCACACAACATGGAGTTACAGAGAGACCTGCACACAACATGGAGGTCCACAGACCTGCAGAGAGGACGAAGTTATACACCGTTTCTCAAAGTCAAGGATGGGTCCTTCAAAGCCACTTTTTCAAGGACGTTATGTCATCGAATCTTGTCAAGCACTGTTTCTAAGTCAAGGATGCTTTAAACTTCTATCAGGTGCTGAGTCCTTTGTTCTGACAATTTTGGAGGATGCATCGACGGATCCTCAGCGTGAAGATATAACCCATAACTCTTTGTGTATGGACGATTAGAAATTCTCTGGCGGTGTGATTTTTTTTTTTTTTTTTTTTTTAAAAAGAGGGAGAGAGGGATGGAAAGAGGATGCAAAGGCACAGTACGTGTTAGGCTAAATACGATTTCTCAAGTGTTTTGTTAATGTCATCGTAGCATTTGCTCAGGCATTTATATCAAGTTATTGTGCATGTTCATCATACATGCATATGTCAATATGTATGGATAGTTGTGTTTTGACAGACTTTTGTTATTTATCTGTGAATAACTTCGCCTTCCATTGACACAAACATAATTATAAACTACGGATTGTGATATGTGAAGACCATTCCACCGTTCTTTCATATTAAACTACGTTATTTCCTTAACTAAGACGAGTCGATACATACCAATCCTGTTTCAATGCGTGCACTCAAAGGCTCTGGTCAAAAACAGTTTTTTTTAATGAAACTAACCTATATTCTACTGCCAATTAGAGTCTACTCTTTCTTTTGGTAGTTTCGGTGTTTACATAGCCATACAGCTCACTGTTCGGTGGATCTTGGAAAACCAGTCAAAATGCTGTAAAATGTTTGGCAGTTTGGAGAGCTCTGCACTGAAAATGGATGGCAGCGAATGAGTTGAATAAACCCATTCATTTAAAAAAAAAAAAACACGACTGTAGTCATGAAGTTTCAATAGTCAGTTTGTGAAGAGTGGGAAGTTAACTTGGCTAGGCTACCAGCAAGAGTTGCAGTTCGATTTGTTTACAGTTGTGAATCATTAATAGTTTCTTGGATAAATGAACGAAGCTACCAGTGAGTTGCAACACGAGGATTAAGCGGAAAGAACTTGGACTCAGGCACGTAATAAGCATTCCAGCAAAAGGTAACTAAGAGATTTATTTTCAACCAAAGGATATCTGCCAAGTCTTCTCTTTCCACTTAGGGAGATTACACAAACTCATCAGCTAGCTGTAAGCCTGTGTAAGTGACTGTGTAAGTGTGTGAGTGTGTGTAAGTGTGTGTGTAACTCACCGAAGCGCTTGGTGTAGAGGCGTTCCCCGAGGTTGTGCGGGGCGAGCGAGTAGACGGCCAGGATGCCCTCGTCAGGAAAGTCGCGCTGGCTGCTGGGAATGAACACCGCCAGCAGCTGGCCGTCCGCCGAGATGTCACAGCTCGCATCGTTGTAGATCTTACACTGAGGGACCAGCACGTTCACCGAGCCTACACACACACACACACACACACACACAAGCATCGTTGTAGATCTTACACTGAGGGACCAGCACGTTCACCGAGCCTACACACACACAAGCATCGTTGTAGATCTTACACTGAGGGACCAGCACGTTCACCGAGCCTACACACACACAAGCATCGTTGTAGATCTTACACTGAGGGACCAGCACGTTCACCGAGCCTACACACACACAAGCATCGTTGTAGATCTTACACTGAGGGACCAGCACGTTCACCGAGCCTACACACACACAAGCATCGTTGTAGATCTTACACTGAGGGACCAGCACGTTCACCGAGCCTACACACACACACACACACACAAGCATCGTTGTAGATCTTACACTGAGGGACCAGCACGTTCACCGAGCCTACACACACACACACACACACACAAGCATCGTTGTAGATCTTACACTGAGGGACCAGCACGTTCACCGAGCCTACACACACACACACACACAAGCATCGTTGTAGATCTTACACTGAGGGACCAGCACGTTCACCGAGCCTACACACACACACACACAAGCATCGTTATAGATCTTACACTGAGGGACCAGCACGTTCACCGAGCCTACACACACACACACAAGCATCGTTGTAGATCTTACACTGAGGGACCAGCACGTTCACCGAGCCTACACACACACACACACACACAAGCAGCATTATAGATCTTACACTGAGGGACCAGCACGTTCACCGAGCCTACACACACATCGTTATAGATCTTACACTGAGGGACCAGCATGTTCACCAAGCCTACACACACACACACAAGCAGCATTATTCAGCTGCCAATACTCTCTCTGGGACTACATGCTGAAGAGCCTGGGGGAGCTGTGCTGTATGCTTTAGGG
>NC_085003.1:34620599-34660599 GCF_963854185.1 Sardina pilchardus
GTCCAAATCTTCCAAAAATGGTCTCAATCGTTTGTGCTACATGTGTGCTGATTTGTGCCGTTTAAAGAAACATTTGTGCTACTATGTTTTCTACGTTATTCTGGTTTATTTATTACTCGTGTGTCGTCACCAGCCCCCCATCAATGTCCAAAACTCCCAAAAATTGTCTCAATCGTTTGTGCTACGTTTGTGCTGATTTGTGCCGTAAAAATAACATTTGTTCAGCTATGCTTTTTAAGTTACCACGCTTTGTTACAGGCGTGACGTCATTCAGTCCCATTCAGCTAGTTGTGATCGTTTGTGCTACGTGCGTGCTGATCTATTTCATTAAATGTTTGTGTTGCTTACTATGTAGAGGTTAGTCAGGGGGGCTTGTCCGGCAGTTTTAGCTTATGCTAGACATCACCTAGCCCCATCCATGTTCTTATCGATTTACAGTGCTACCCTCTTTACTTGGCTGTAACAAAGCGTGATAACATAAAAAGCATAGCTGAACAAATTTTATTTTTACGGCACAAATCAGCACAAACGTAGCACAAACGATTGAGACAATTTTTGGGAGTTTTGGACATTGATGGGGGGCTGGTGACGACACGCGAGTAATAAATAAACCATAATAACGTAGAAAACATAGTAGCACAAATGTTTCTTTAAACGGCACAAATCAGCACACATGTAGCACAAACGATTGAGACCATTTTTGGAAGATTTGGACATTGATGGGGGGCTGGGTGACGTCACGCGTGTAACAAATTAAGTGGAATAGCTTAAAAAACATAGCAACACAAATGTTACTTTTAACGGCACAAACCAGCACAAACCAGCACAAACGTAGCACAAACGATTGAGACCATTTTGGGGAAATTTGGACATGTATGGGGGGCTGAGTGACGTCACTGGCCAGAAAATGTAAAGTTGAATTACTTAAAAACCCTTAACAGCACAAACGATATTTTTTACGGCACAAACCGGCACAAACGTAGCACAAACGAATAGCAGTGTTTTTAATCATTTTTGAATAACATGGGGGGCCAGCTTCACGCAGGTCTATAAAAGTAAACCCCCTCGCCTTGGCCCGCTTTCTCTCGCTCTCCCTCTGCCTCTCATGCGCACTTAATGGACACCTGCCCCTCGACATGCACATTTAATCCAAATAAAACATTCACAATTGTGAAAGCAATGACGCATAGAAGACTAGCTAAATCATTTTTAAAATCTGTTTAGCATAAATAATTAGCATGTTGCACAGATTTGATTAAAACTCTTGCATCTCAATGCCAATGTTCTCCAACTCAAAAACTCAAAAGGGCCTGTCCCAAGGAGAACAAGTGTTAGCCTACCTTGCTTGAAACTTAAAGACACGTGGGGAAACTGAGCAGTCCAACCAGTAGACTAAGCTAGCCAACTATAGCCTATTTTGTTTACAATTGTTTGAGGCTTCAGCCAGACAGCTGAATTAAAGAGGTGGCGTTGTATATGAATAGGCTATAATAGGCTATAGGCTATAATCTGCATAAAGTGGGCCGTTATGAATATCAGAAATGAAGGATTTTCTCTTTTTACATATCTTATTATATTATATATTATATAGATATAATATAATACTCTGGTGTTCCAAGGTAGGCTATTTAAATGTTATTTAAAAAAAAAAAAAAAATCCAAACACCGTTATAATAAGCCTATGACAATGAAATTTGATTTGGTTGAAATCAACAAATAATCGTGATAATTAATCGTGATATCAATATTGATCAAAATAATCGTGAGAATCATTTTGCCCATTATCGTGCAGCCCTAATAGTGGGTATGGGGGTATAGTGGGTATAGTGGATATGGGGGTTATAGTGGGTATGGAGGTATAGTGGGTATGGGGGTATAGTGGGTAATGTATGGGGGGTATAGTGGGTATGGGGGTATAGTGAGTATGGGGGGTATAGTGGGTATGGGGGTATAGTGGGTATGGGGGGTATGGGGGCTATAGTGGGTATGGGGGGTATAGTGGGTATGGGGGTATGGGGGCTATAGTGGGTATGGTGGGTATAGTGGATAATGTATGGGGGTATAGTGGGTATGGGGGTATAGTGGGTATGGGGGGTATAGTGGGTAATGTATGGGGGTATAGTGGGTATGGGGGTATAGTGGGTATGGGGGGTATAGTGGGTAATGTATGGGGGTATAGTGGGTAATGTATGGGGGTATAGTGGGTATGGGGGTATAGTGGGTATGGGGGTATAGTGGGTATGGGGGTATAGTGGGTATAGTGGGTATAGTGGGTATGGGGGCTATAGTGGGTATGGGGGGTATAGTGGGTATGGGGGGTATAGTGGGTATGGGGGGTATAGTGGGTATGGGGGTATAGTGGGTATAGTGGGTATAGTGGGTATGGGGGTATAGTGGGTAATGTATGGGGGTATAGTGGGTAATGTATGGGGGTATAGTGGGTAATGTATGGGGGTATAGTGGGTATAGTGGGTATGGGGGGTATAGTGGGTATAGTGGGTATGGGGGTATAGTGGGTATAGAGAATGGGAATGTGACGTCGCGGACATTTCGCGGTTGCGCCGCGGTGGCGTCTGGGATACATACGTGAGGCCACTTGTACGCTGCTGCCAATGCTGTACCATTGTAAACATCGTAAAACATTGCTAACTCGCTGTTTCTAACACTGTTTTTCACACATCATGGGACGAACCTGTTGTGTTGTTGGATGTAACGTCCGTGCCCACGATCGTCAGGTAAAAAAAATCAACAACGGAGTGTCTTTGTATTACTTTCAGGGTCTCACGTCCACTCTCCAGACGGTCTGTCATAGGGATCCATGTTACCGATCAAAGATATCTTTTCTATATAACGTTTCCTCGCGTCTGGCAGGAGCTTGTCTCTGCACGGTCCATTACTACTTATACTACTAGTTTTTAGCATAGTAGCCTAAATGTTTTCATCTAGTGTTACTGTTTTGGCTAGCCGATCTTGTTCGAAATATCATAGGTTTCCATAGGTTTCTTGTTTATAATTCGCGCCGCGGCCTCACCTAATGGAGGAAAACGCCCTTTTTGTCCCAGAATGCACTGCGCCGCTAACTTCCGTTCCCATTCTCTATGGGGGGTATGGTGGGTATGGTGGGTAATGTATGGGGGTATAGTGGGTATGGGGGTATGGTGGGTATAGTGGATAATGTATGGGGGTATAGTGGGTAATGTATGGGGGTATAGTGGGTATGGGGGGTATAGTGGGTATGGGGGTATAGTGGGTAATGTATGGGGGTATAGTGGCTATGGGGGGGTATAGTGGGTATAGTGAGTATGGGGTATAGTGGGTATGGGGGTATGGTGGGTAATGTATGGGGGTATAGTGGGTAAAGTGAGTATGGGGGCTATAGTGGGTATATGGGAGTAGAGTGGGTATGGAGGCTATAGTGGGTATGGTGGGTATGGGGGTATAGTGGGTATAGTAGGTATGGGGGGTATAGTGGGTATGGGGGTATAGTGGGTAATGTATGGGGGTATAGTGGGTATAGTAGGCATGGGGGGTACAGTGGGTATGGCGGCCGAGTGGAACACTCACTCCAGCTCCTCGTAGTCCACGTCTTGCGTTTCCATGGCAGCGGTGGGGCTGGGCACCTGGCTGTCGGACGAGGAGGAGAGCGTGCGGAGGCGGTTCTGCAGCGAGCGCTGGCGGATGCTGTCCCGCCGAGACAGGTACTGGATCATCCGCTGAGCGTAGTAGGCAGCAGGGGACAACCTGCAGAGCACACACACACACACACACACAAATCAATACACTCAGTTACATCACACTCACACACTCACAACTGTACATAGATTCAAGTGCGTCACATAAAAAACAATATATTTTTTCATATTGAGTAGAGGGGGCCATAGATTAATTCTTTTAATCTAAATGAATCTCACTGTAATCTTGAAATTAATCTAGATTAATTTTAGGTGCACCAGCACAAAATTTAGGCGCATCCACATTTTTCATTGCATCGCCATTAACGCTAAAAGGTCACCTTTTTATCGCTGTCCTCTCATATAATGATTTTTTAACAACAAAAAGCCGTAGAAAAAGCTTGAAACACAGACTAGAAGACTAGAAAAGCACTCAGAGGGTGCAGACCTCCGCCTGTATTGTTCTTCCTAGGTTGTCATACATTTGAACTAGGGCTGGGCAACGATTAACATTTTAATCGCGATTAATCGCATGATTTCCCTGATTAATCATGATTAATCGCATTATTATACGCAAAACTCTATAATGAATTCAAAAGTAATATATAGCACATTTTTATTTTAAATGTGCTGCCATATGAACGCAAGTGCCATAGCATTTTTTCTGCAAACATTTAACATCAGGATTTTGCTTATACAGTAGAAGTTAAATAAATGATTTAGTGTAAATCTCAACTTACACAATGTAATCAAAACAAATACAAATTTAAAGCTTATTGTACACACTTTTTTGGTAAAACCTTTAGGGTCATTCCACGTCAAATCAACCAGAGCGCACGCACTTGCGTCTCAAAAAATTCTGAAAAAAAATACCATGCGTGCCTATGTTACCCAGGAGACACTCTGTAAAATGTTTTTGTGCTAAGATCAATACTTTTCAAGTAACAGCCAGTTTTACGGGGGGAGGGGGGTGTGAAATTTGTTCTGCCTCTTTTTTTTGTCAAAGTTCACAAGCTCATTGCTCAAGAACTAGAATTTGCAGGAGGCTCAAATTTTGCAGGCTGGTGCATAAATAGGAAGAGTATGCAGTAAAATCACCACGAGTAGTCTGGATGATCCTGCTTGGTCATAGCAGTCCCTCAAAGTTGATCAAAATTTTATTGGAGTTCTTGGCTGGGCTGAAGTAGGCTACAACACGGCCATAACTCAAACTATAGCCTATGACTTGACTAAATATAGCGGTGCATCCTGTAACGTTATTTACCAAACTATAGCCTATGACTTGACTAAATATAGCGCTGCATCCTGTAACGTTATTTACCAAACTGCTAATGAATCTCACTATGAAGAAAAGAAGCGTAGATAGGTAGATGGGGTGACTGTGTGTGTGTGTGTGTGTGTGTGTGTGTGTGTGTGTGTGTGTGTGTGCGTGTGTGTACCTGGCAGGGTAAGGGTAGAAGGGGTGACTGTGTATGTGTGTGTGTGTGTGTGTGTGTGTGTGTGTGTGTGTGTGTGTGTGTGTGTGTGTGTGTGTTTACCTGGCAGGGTCAGGGTAGATGGGGTGATCTCGTGATCCGGTCATGTCGTAGCGGGACAGAGAGATGATGGAGGACTCCAGCAGACGCCTGCTTACACCAGATACACACACATTAAACAGGGTTCGCGCACACACACACACACACACACACACACACACACACACACACACACATTACAGCAGGAGCACACACACACACACACACACACACACACACACACACACACACACACACACACACACACACACACACACACACTTCACCGATTAGCATTAAGCTTTGTATCTTTAGAAAACCAGTCATGTTTTTGAATGGATCATTCCCTCAGTTTGCCTTGAGATGGGAGAAATACAGATTTCAATGTTGGACTTCCTGCTTTCAATGATGTAAAAAATCATCATTTTAACGGGCGAAAAGTGTTTCTGTTGGATTGCTCACGAAGTAACACACTGATATCACATGCACACTTGACAGAGCACAATATAGCTTTCCGATGGTATAATAGCCTACTAGTTACTGTAATAAGCAGTCCTAAAAAAGCCAACGTGAATTTACATAAAAAAAACATGACTGAAGCCTAACTACTCACGTACTTAAAGTGAGAGCTCAACAATCAGCCAAGTGCTGGAGCTGGCTGCTCCGTTTCAAACGTCTCTCATAAACAAAGACTGATTGTCAGCTGTGATGAAATGCGTTCATAATCCATGTTACATGTCCTAAACGTAGCATGCCTAAGAAAAGGCCTTGCAGTAGGATAGTCTAGTGTAGGGTTTAAGAAAAGGCCTTGCAGTAGGATAGATAGTCTAGTGTAGGGTTTAAGAAAAGGCCTTGCAGTAGGATAGTCTAGTGTAGGGTTTAATATTTTAAGGCCTTGCAGTAGGATAGATAGTCTAGTGTAGGGTTTAAGAAAAGGCCTTGCCGTAGGATAGTCTAGTGTAGGGTTTAAGAAAAGGCCTTGCCGTAGGATAGTCCAGTGTAGGGTTTAAGAAAAGGCCTTGCAGTAGGATAGATAGTCTAGTGTAGGGTTTAAGAAAAGGCCTTGCAGTAGGATAGATAGTCTAGTGTAGGGTTTAATATTTTAAGGCCTTGCAGTAGGATAGATAGTCCAGTGTAGGGTTTAATATTTTAAGGCCTTGCAGTAGGATAGTCTAGTGTAGGGTTTAAGAAAAGGCCTTGCAGTAGGATAGATAGTCTAGTGTAGGGTTTAATATTTTAAGGCCTTGCAGTAGGATAGATAGTCCAGTGTAGGGTTTAAGAGAAGGCCTTGCAGTAGGATAGATAGTCCAGTGTAGGGTTTAATATTTTAAGGCCTTGCAGTAGGATAGTCCAGTGTAGGGTTTAAGAAAAGGCCTTGCAGTAGGATAGATAGTCTAGTGTAGGGTTTAATATTTTAAGGCCTTGCAGTAGGATAGATAGTCTAGTGTAGGGTTTAATATTTTAAGGCCTTGCAGTAGGATAGTCTAGTGTAGGGTTTAAGAAAAGGCCTTGCAGTAGGATAGATAGTCTAGTGTAGGGTTTAATATTTTAAGGCCTTGCAGTAGGATAGTCTAGTGTAGGGTTTAATATTTTAAGGCCTTGCAGTAGGATAGTCTAGTGTAGGGTTTAATATTTTAAGGCCTTGCAGTAGGATAGTTTAGTGTAGGGTTTAATATCTTAAGGCCTTGCAGTAGGATAGTCTAGTTTAGGGTTTAATATTTTTCCCGGAAATTAGATTAATCAGATCCCGGGAAAAGACGATCCATTTCCCGGAAATCCGGGAATTTTTTGTTTGTTTGTTTTTAACGTAACGTTTGTTTGTTATCATGTAAAAGCGTGATAGGACAGACGCTCATGATGTCATGCTTTGTTCTGATCACTGGAGGATCGCAAGCTCTTTGTGGACTGGAGAGTGAGGGGCTCACCTGTGTACACACACACATACATTACAGCAGGAGCGCAGACACACACACACACACACACACACACGACTGGACCTTTGTGGACTGGAGAGTGAGGGGCTCACCTGCGTAGCGAGTCCTCGTCGGGCGGCTCCACAGGCACTTCCTGGTTTAAGGCGTCGGGGGCGGCGGTGTCGAGGGGCCGGCGGGGCAGTAGAGGGGGGGGCAGGGGGGGTCGCTGGCGCTCCCTCTCGCGCTCGCGCTCGCGCTGCCGCCGGTCCTGGCTGTACACCAGACACTGCAGCCCCAGCGGGGCCTCTCGGGGCACCACGTGCCGCACCTCCGCGCCCGCCGAGGGGTCAAAGGTCGCCGCGTGCCGCCCCTCCGCGCCCTGCGAGGGGTCAAAGGTCGGCTCGCCGGGCTGCTGCTGCGGCGCCGCCCCCTCGGGGGGAGGGACTTCCTGCGAGCCTCCCGGCGCCGACAGCGAGAGCGGCCAACCGGACGAGGAGGAGGAGGAGGGGCCAGGAGACGCGGCGGCGGCGCTCGGGTCCTGATTGGACGAGGAGGAGGAGGAGGAGGGGCCTGAGCGCTCCCAGCGTTGCGTGTCGTGGTTGTAGGTGAGCAGGTTGTGGCAGGAGCGGCAGCGGTTCAGGCTGGCGTGGGCGTGGGGGGGGGCGTGGGGGGGTGCGTTGTGGGGGGGTTGTTGGTAGTGGGAGGGGCCGGGTCTCTCCGCGTCGCCGCTGCTGCTGCCTGCCGCGCCCTCGTTGCCGTGGTTATTGTTGCTGAGCAGCTGCTGCATGGCCTCGCGGCTGCCCCCCCGGTCCTGCATGCGCTCGTACTCCAGGAAGTAGCGGCTCAGGTTGCACTGCAGCACGGTGCGGATGGAGGCGGGGCTAGAGCTGCGGGGGGCGGAGCCTAACGCGGCGCCGTCGTAGAAGGGGTGGTGCCCACTGCTGCTGGTGCCGTGACCCGGTCTGAGCGAGGCCGCCGCCCCCGACCCCCCCTCCACACTCTCCATCCCCCCCCCTCCTCCGCGGCCCTCGCTGGCCGACGTGTAGATGGGCGCGCTGGAGGAGGACGAGGCGTCGGCGGGACGCAGGCCGGGGATGGCCATCGCCGTGGGAGACGAGGACGCCGCGCTGGTCCTGGGCGGGAAAACCCCCTCGGCCTCCGCCGGCCGCCCCCACGGCTCCGCCCCCACACCCACACCGCCCCCCCTCTCCTCCCCCCCCACGCTGCTGCTGTGCACGCTGCTGAAGGCCGAGGGCCTCTCGTGGGCGGCGTGTGTGTGTGTGTGTGTGTGCGTGTGTGTGTGTGTGTGTGCGCCGGGCGAGGGCTGCGGCTCGATGGAGAAGCGCGGCGTGAAGCTGAAGGGAACGGAGGGCTGCGGGGGAGCCGGCGCCGCCGATTGGCTCGGAGCCTGAGCGTTCTGCCCCGACACCGACAGGTAGGGGGCGCCAGACGTGCAGCGGCCGCAGTAGCACACGGAGTCCAGCAGGTGGCGCGTGCAGCCCGGGGTGGGGGTGGGGGGGACCCCGCGGGAGGGGTACTGGAACAGGGGCATGGAGGGCAGGTCGCGGCCCTCGGAGCCTCGGCGGGGGGGCATGTCGGAGGGCAGGGGGGGCACTTGCGAGCGCGGCGACAGCATGTGCAGGAAGTTGTGCAGGATGGGCGTGCGCCGCACGGGGGGCGAGCGCACGGAGCGTTGCCGCGGCAACGGCATCTCCAGCCCGTCCATCGACGCCTCCGAATCCTCTTCGTTCTGACAGGGGGGGGCACGCACGCATTAAACACAACACACACACACACACACACACACACACACACACACACACACACACACACACACACACACACACACACACACACACACACACACACACACACACACACACACAGACTGGGCCTGGAGGAGACCCTGATTGAGGTCATGAATATTGGGGCCCGTGTTGTGCCCGAACTCGTTCATAATTTTGGTGAACTTGAACTGAACGAACTGTATTTCTGCCTGATGAACGATTCTGTGAACGCGTTCATTCTGGTGTATGTGAACGTCACGTTTAGGCAAAAAGCACACCGTTAATAGCATTAAAGTGTTGCCCAACCGTTGCGTGTGCTTCTTTGTCTATGCCAGATTCTTTGCCTGTCTGAATTCATATTTCCGTATATCTACTACCGGAACTTTTCCTGCTGCCGACCTATGTTTCCGTAATGTTGCCACAGCTGCTATGTGAATGCAATCGCAGAAAAAATCACACTTGATGATCAAGGGAAGTATTACATGTAGCCTTATGTCACTGATCAGTTCCATCTCTCACGCTGCAGGTAGCTAATGCAGCAAGGTAGCCTCCTCTCACTCTTCTGACAGCGCGGCCGCATTTCTGCCCAGCGAACCAAAGCCCAGTTGGAAATTCTACATTAGATGTGAACAACATGGTTCATGTCTGAATGTCCGCTACCGTCAGAAATGTGGCAAGCAATTATAGTAGAATGTGTGTAAAACCTGTCTGAAAATGGCTATAATTAAATAATTGCTGGCTGTGGCAACAATTTTAAGAGTATAGTTCGCAACATATTGAAAAAATGAACTGAACGAGTTCAGTTAAAATTTGTGAACTATGAACTGAACTAGTTCATGTAGAAAGTGAACTTTCCCAACACTGATTGGGGCATTAATTGCCCATCAATGTAGATCGCTCATGTAGATCTCTTACTCCAGTTTACAACCTGGGAAGCAGGATTTGGAAGTAGCTGCATTGTGCTCAAATCCAACTCTTCCTTCTCCAGTTTCACACACGGAGACAGACCCACACACACACACACACACACACACACACACACACACACACACACACTCACCTGTTGACTGGATGGGTTCACTATGGCAGTCAAAAGGTTGTGGCCGAGAGGATCAAATCTCACCAGTCTACAGACAACAGAGTAAGATCACTATTAGATTACTATAATTATTACATCACCATCACTATTAGATCACTATCACTATTAGATCACTATCATTATTTCTGTCTTTTCAAAACAACAGAGCAAGATCACTATCAGATCACTATCAGATCACCATCACTATTAGATCGCCATCAGATCACTATCACAATTAGATCACATCACTATTAGATCACCATCACTATTAGATCACTATTAGATCACTATCACTATTAGATCACCATGACTATTAGATCTCCATCACTATTAGATCAGTATTAGATCACTATCACTATTAGATCGCCATCATTATTAGATCGCCATCATTATTAGATCACCATCATTATTAGATCACTATCATTATTAGATCACCATCACTATTAGATCACCATCAGATCACTATCAGATCACATGACTATTAGATCACCATCACTATTAGATCACCATCACTATTAGATCACCATCACTATTAGATCACTATTAGATCACTATTAGATCACTATCACTATTAGATCACTATTAGATCACCATCACTATTAGATCACTATTAGATCACTATCACTATTAGATCACCATCACTATTAGATCACTATTAGATCACTATCACTATTAGATCACTATTAGATCACTATCACTATTAGATCCCCATCACTATTAGATCACTATTAGATCACTATTAGATCACCATCACTATTAGATCACTATTAGATCACTATCACTATTAGATCCCCATCACTATTAGATCACTATTAGATCACTATCACTATTAGATCCCCATCACTATTAGATCACTATTAGATCACTATCACTATTAGATCCCCATCACTATTAGATCACTATTAGATCACTATTAGATCACCATCAGATCACTATCACTATTAGATCATTATTAGATCACCATCACTATTAGATCACCATCACTATTAGATCACTATCACTATTAGATCACTATTAGATCACCATCACTATTAGATCACTATCACTATTAGATCACTATTAGATCACTATCACTATTAGATCACTATTAGATCACCATCACTATTAGATCACTATCACTATTAGATCACTATTAGATCACCATCACTATTAGATCACTATCACTATTAGATCACTATCACTATTAGATCACCATCATTATTATTTCCAAAACAGTGCAGAGGCTAAAACAGCAGCTGGACACATGTCCTCACTGACACACATGACCTCACTGATGCATAGTCACAAGACAGACACACACACACACACACACACACACACACACACACACACACACACCTGACTCTCTCCATGTCACTGGCGGTCTTGACGACGGCAAAGGGCTCGGGGCGGCTCCAGTCCCAGAAGTGCATCTCGTTATTGGTGGCGATGAGAAGCAGCTGAGCGGTGGGGTGGAACGCCAGCGACGCGATCGCCACGTCATTCTCCGTGAACCAGCTCTCGCTCCCGCCCTGACACACACACACACACACACACGGCACAACAATCAGCTCTTGTGTGTGTAGGCCAGTGTGTACGTGTGTGTGTGTGTGTATGTCAGTGTGTACGTGAGTGTTTGTAGGTCAGTGTGTACGTGAGTGTTTGTAGGTCAGTGTGTGCGTGAGTGTGTGTGTGTAGGTCAGTGTGTATGTGAGTGTGTGTGCAGAAGTGTAAATGAGTGTGTGTGTGTGTGTGTGTGTGTGTGTAGGTCAGTGTGTACGTGAGTGTGTGTGCAGAAGTGTAAATGAGTGTGTGTGTGTGTGTGTGTGTGTGTAGGTCAGGCCATCCTTAAAAATATTTGTTTGCAGCCAAAAAATAAAAAAATGGGGTCAGTAGGTAGGTCTGTACACCCCCACCCCAACACCATCAAATCAGCATTAGGATCATCATTATCACACCTGTTGAACTTGAGGCCCGTCATGTTGCACGCCGCTTAAAAAGTTAATTTCTCCTCTTCTGGCATATCGTGACGGGAGAACCATGTCAACTTTGGATGCGGTTATCTTAACGGTAGTTTCTGTAATACCTTCGATATACATTTCGTTGGAAAGCTTAGTTTATGGCCGTTCATGTGAGCACAATAACTTTCATTTTGTAGATTTTACCAAAGCGACTGGTTTCGCTTTGCAGGGACACATATTATATTTATTAATAATTATTTGTATGCTATATTGCTATACATGCACTTTCACTTCAAAGCAGTCAATGTTTAAAGTGCTAACATTGTTCACAAAAAGTTTGTGAAAACATGCACATCAGAGGCCTGCTTTACTCACGTAAGATATGATTACACTAGTTCATTGCTTTTGCATGGTTGCATGAGAAATACTTCTGAAAACAGCAGCAAGTATGTGGATGTTTTCCCTCATGCAAGCATCATCATACACTGGTAGCCAAATGGAGAAAGAAATAACATGCTCCTTGATGAAATGTCATTTGAAGGCCTGAATGTTAGGAGTCAGGACACACAATGTCAGCTTTTGTGTTTGGTAAATGGCCTAGCAGTCAGATGGGCATAAATCACTGATCTGGAGATCTTTAACAGGAAGACTAACAGCTTTTGACCATGTTCAAATGTGGCTATACAATACTCAGCGCTAGACGGTGCATTATACAGTCTCTGCTCTGATTCTATGCAAGAATTCACGGTGCTCTATTAAATGTGGAATTACACAGCCTTCCAACAGGTTGAAGTGGAGCTTTGCTAACGTTATTGAGTCTCAGTTTCTGTGGCACAAGCACGCACACGCATGCATTAAATGAACGCTCATACCACCACTTGTGAGGTGAATGACACACTAACCCAGAGCAGTGGGCTGACTGCCCAACCAGCGGCGCTCGGGGAGCAGTGAGGGGTTAGGTGCCTTGCTCAAGGGCACTTCAGCCGTGGTGGACTGGTCGAACCGGCAACCCTTCGGTAACAAGTCTGAAGCCCTAACCAGTACACCACGGCTGCCCCTAATTAACTCCATTGTACCTGCAGTTCCTGTTGCAGTTCCACTAGGGGCGATGACGAGCAAGTGATCAAACAATGGGGGTCTATGGGGCTAGACGGCTAAATTGGTCTGTTTCACCTGATTGTTATTAAAAAATCGAAGATTGGATTTTAGTTTCAGCAAGCTCAATATGGGTTATAGGTCGAAAGTTGAATGAACAATTACTTATGGCCCTTTGGTTTCTCACAGGCTTGGTCGTTGTTGGCCATAACAGAGTAGCATCCTGCTAATGAATGACGTCATTGACACGTTTGAAAGGCTTTTTAGAACAATTAAGGGACTTAA
Source organism: Sardina pilchardus (assembly GCF_963854185.1). Taxonomy (NCBI): domain Eukaryota; kingdom Metazoa; phylum Chordata; class Actinopteri; order Clupeiformes; family Clupeidae; genus Sardina; species Sardina pilchardus. The sequence goes on from NC_085003.1 coordinate 34,633,883, forward strand.
AAAATCTAATACTCAGCCGTGTGTATTTTCTTTGACCCCCCTTTCACATACAATATTCCGATTTCTACACAAAAAATTATATCCAGAGAAAAGTGGATTTTAGGAGAAACTCCATTCACCTCCATTCATTCTCCACTTGCTCGCGATCGCCCTCTAGTTGCAGTACCATGCGGAAGTACTTAGCGAGTGGTTGTTCTCCCCCTATTACACATTCTCTGCACTTGTTTTCTTTGCACAGCAAATTATCAGGTGCAGAAGTGGACATCCTGGATACCAAAAGTAAAAGTCCTGCCAAGTATTTTATACAAACATTTAGTAAACCAGCTAATTAGCTCATCCTAATTAGCAGCAAGGTAGATCGGATCAGATCATCAGTGAAATCACCTGTAATCAGGTGAAGCACCGGGCCTCAATTCAATCCACAGCTCGGTGGACCAGCAGTCTGTGTTGCGGACCGGCGCTGGTGCTGGTGCTGGTCCGCGGCCCATAGTTTGAGAAACGCTGGTATAGACCATATGGTTTATGGGTCAAATTGTAGCACCTGCTCAATTGTTTGATTTTCCTCCACCAAAGATTCAGTTGTCTCATCAGGTCAGTCGCCATGGTCACCACTAGACTAATGGGGTGAAGGGATGGGAAACGATCTGGGCACAGTTCTCCCACAACTTGGTGCCAAAATGTTGAGGTGTTTTAATGCACTTTTTAGATGAATAATGGTGCCAAGATATCGCGATGTTGAGGTGTTTTAATGCACTTTTTAGATGAATAATGGTGCCAAGATATCGCGATGTTGAGGTGTTTTAATGCACTTTTTAGATGAATAATGGTGCCCGAACAAGTAGAACGTCTTTGGCTATAGGCCATTAGCCTGACTCTCGCCAGACCCTTGTAGTTCCGCCATGCTCCACCAGAGGCGTTTCGCTGAGCTCCACACAAGGGTCTGGACGCGAGGGCAATCCAAACTCGTTCCAGTGATCAAAAAATGATCAACCAATCAGGAGCGCCGAAGCGAGTGTTTGATTCAAATAACAATGGCGGCACGCAGCGAGGAGTCTTGTGCTGACATTGATTCTGCTATTTCAACCGTTTTGTCGAATCTATCGGGTATTCATTCTTTAAAAGATTAACAGAGAATAGTTTAGAAGACATTTATTGGTGGCAAGGATGTTTTTACTCTTCTTCCGACCGGGTTTGGCAAGAGCTTGAAGAAGCCTAGCACGTCATTCAAGATAACAGGCAAGTGGTTTATCAAATCACATGCGAGGATGTTTTACAAGGACCCGCCTTCATATATACATCTCCTATCGAGAAGTCCCAGATCCTTGTGTGAAGCAGACAGCGAACTACAGGATCTGGCGAAAGTCAGGTTAATAGGCCATAGCGTGACATGACAAACATAAACATAAACATGGAGATCACCACAGCTTTTTATTTCAAAGAAAGTAGCCTACGTTTGTATGTAGGCAATTAATTTTCACAATACTTAGTAAAATATACTATTATTACATTGCATTTGTATTGGTTGTCTGAAGAGTAAAAAAAAATCGGTCAGTCTTAACGCAAGTTAACAATTGGCAAGTCGGTCAGACTATAAGCTGAAAAAAAAAGATTTGGGTCGGTCCTAAATTGACAGGGTCGGTCGGGTTCCGGCAAACAAAAATATTTTTAAGCATAGCCTCAGTGTGTAAATTAATGTGTGAGTGTGTGGTGCGTATAAACGTCAAGGCTCTGTGTGTGTGTGTGTGTGTAGACTCACGTGCAGGTCCCAGATGAGTGTGTGTGTGTGTGTGTGTGTGTGTGTGTGTGTGGACTCACCTGCAGGTCCCAGATGAGTGTGTGGGTGTGTGTGTGTGTGTGTGTGGACTCACGTGCAGGTCCCAGATGACCCTGCTGAAAAAACCAGCAAGAAACCAGCTTAGGCTGGTAGCTGGTTTTAGCTGGTTTTAGCTGGTCTTTGCCCAAAACACAGTTCTTATTGCTGGTCTTGCTGGTGTAGCTGGTTAGGCCACCAGCTAGACATGCTGGCGTGACCATCTGAGGAAGCTGGTCGTGCTGGTGTGACCAGCCTGTCGTTTGGGATACAGCTGGTTTAAGATGGTCATGCTGGTGACCAGCCTGTCCAGCTTGACAAAGATGGTCAAGCTGGTTTTCTAGAATGACCAACATAAGCTGGCGTGGCCAGTAAAAACCAGCAATGTAGACCAGCAACACCAACTAAAATGACCAGCTTAAGGTGGTACGACAATCAAAACCAGCTGAATTACCATCATAAGCTGGGTAAACCAGCTGAAGGTGTGTTTTCGCGAGAGTTTTGCTGGTCTAGCTGGTTAACCATCAAAGGGTGGTCAAACAAGCTGGTTAACAAGCTGGTCAACCAGCAAACCACCTTTAGCTGGTCAGGCTGGTTTTTTCAGCAGGGGAGTGTGTGGGTGTGTGTGTGTGTGTGTGTGTGTGTGTGTGTATGGACTCACGTGCAGGTCCCAGATGAGTGTGTGTGTGTGTGTGTGTGTGTGGACTCACGTGCAGGTCCCAGATGAGTGTGTGGGTGTGTGTGTGTGTGTGTGTGTGTGTGTGTGTATGGACTCACGTGCAGGTCCCAGATGAGTGTGTGTGTGTGTGTGTGTGTGTGTGGACTCACGTGCAGGTCCCAGATGAGTGTGTGTGTGTGTGTGTGTGTGTGTGGACTCACGTGCAGGTCCCAGATGAGTGTGTGTGTGTGTGTGTGTGTGTGTGGACTCACGTGCAGGTCCCAGATGAGTGTGTGGGTGTGTGTGTGTGTGTGTGTATGGACTCACGTGCAGGTCCCAGATGAGTGTGTGTGTGTGTGTGTGTGTGGACTCACGTGCAGGTCCCAGATGAGTGTGTGTGTGTGTGTGTGTGTGTGGACTCACGTGCAGGTCCCAGATGAGTGTGTGGGTGTGTGTGTGTGTGGACTCACGTGCAGGTCCCAGATGAGTGTGTGTGTGTGACTGTGTGTGTGTGTGTGGACTCACGTGCAGGTCCCAGATGCGGACCTCTCCGTCGAGGCAGCCGGAGGCGAGCAGGCCGGGGATGGTGGGGTGAAAGGTCACACACCAGGGCGTGCGGCGGTGGCCAATCAGAGAGTGGACGCACTTCCCCGTCTGCACCTCCGTGATGTAGATGTTGTGGTTCACGTGCGTCGATGCCATCAGCTTCCTGTGGGTGAGAGGAGACGTCAGCACGTGTGTGTGTGTGTGTGTGTGTGTGTGTGTGTGTGTGTGTGTGTGTGTGTGTGTGCGCATGCCCGAAGTCGGAAGCAGGCCGGTAACGCCAGCACGCGAAAGTCGCTCATGGAAATTGTTTGGAAGTGTTAACATCTAAACCCAAATAACTTTCTAACATCTAACTGCACGCACACCCGTTGCAACTGCCATCGTTAATGTAGATGATGCAAGTATTGTTTGGAAAACTCTTATGGACTATGTGTTTGGTCGCCGCACTGAGGCTTGCTTTCAAAAAGGCGCTGCTCAGTGGGAGAGTTTATCATGTGCAAGAACAAAACGCCATTCCAGTCTTAGAACATCTACCGGAGAAGCTAACATCGGACATGGATTTTGCCGAGTACGAACATCCCCTGTCACAACAGCAATGGGCAGCCTTCCAGGACAGCGAGAGAGCCTTCAGAGCCAGGCTGAACACCAGGCCAGAACAGAGACGCTTCGCTAGCTCTGGAGATCCGGGAGAATGAGCACGTCTGATAAAGCTGCTAATCGGTTCCCGTTGCTGAAATATGTGACGCGGATCCTAAAAAAGTTTCCCCTCGAACAACAACTACCTGGAATCCTGACACGGTTCACCATCGCGGACTGGATTGAGGTGCAACTGCGTTTTATCCGTGACACGATTCAGCCACAGCTTGGCCCCACTACAACCCAAATTAAAGGGAAAGCTTGCTTGCCTTCCTACTGCAGACCATACTGTCTCTCACTCAATACTAAAAAACTCTGCTGTTGATGAAGATATACTGACTTTTGCAGCCAAAGGCAGACTACAAGTTCTTCCAACTAGGCATAATCTTTCTCTTTGGTATCCTAACACGTTTTCTTCCCACTGTCTGCACCATGATAACCAGCTAATTATTGAATCCCAGTCTCATATCCTAAATGGCTGTTATGTGTATAAGGGAATATACATTGCCAGACACGACAGAATTGTTGACTTAATAGCCAAACACATAATTCCATGTGCTCCACCGCGTACAAAAATCTACAAGAATGTATGCGTCTCACCTTGCATGTTCAAACTCTGTAATAGTGGAAATAATGTGTTTTTAAATGTTGCTGCAAAAAAGCCAGATATTGTTGTTGTTGAGGACAGCAGAGAAGTAACATTTTTGAAGTGGGCTGTGCATTTGACTACAGTCTAGAGGATGCCATATACCTAAGATTATGGCTAAATGTCATGGTCTTATTTCATACTAGATTATTATTACTATATTTTGTTAATGATTTATAGCATTTTATGATATGCGTAATTACTAACAGGTAAGAATATTTAGTCATTTTAATACTTCATATTGACTTTTAGTCTATTACACTTAGGCATATCATTAATGTGATGTGTAGGTCTAATTGAGTGCTTGTCACGTTAAGAAATACGTGAAAGTCTAGTTTTAGGCTAGCGCGCATAGTACAATGCAGTACTAGTACGAGTAGATGCAATTCATTGTGTTTTCTGTGCCATCAAAAAAAATGACAATTCTAGGGAAATCTTTCTGAGATCATAGAAGGGAGAAGTGTCACGCAATGTTCCCTTATGATTTTGATGCGCACGGTCTATGTGAGCACTACTCGACATGACATGAGCTAGCGAGATAGTTAGCAAGTAACTCCAGACGTAAAAGTTTGCCAATTCGTTGCCTATTTCTGAAATGTCATTCAATCCCTAAATCCCTAATGAACTAAATCTCAGATCCTAGTTAGGTTAAACTTGACAGTTACAGTAAGTGCGCAAATCAACTCAACGTTGGCCTAGTATTATTTGTTGCTGGTTAGCCTCTGCGTCACATTAACTAGCATGTATCGCTGTTTTGGCATGTCAGCTGATTTTGTGTGTGTGTGAGGAAAGACGCAGGCTAACACGCGCCTTATTGAAACAACACTGTAATTCTTAAAAGTATCGATCATACAATTAGTGATATGTTTGATTGCAGGGTATTGTCGTGCACAGTTTTTTTTATTTTTGAGGAGGAGGAGGCTGACAGAAAGCATTGTTGTTGTTCTTGTCAAGACAGCAGCACTTCCTGTTTAGAGCACCGTTGGTGTAGCTTTAAATTTGGTTCCGTGCAGGTTGTGCTAATCTGTGTTTGGTACCGGATGTACGTTTTTCTGAATGTTGACGAAAAGGCGGTTTAGGAGAGCCTTCACGATTTATTAACCGTGAAATTTCACACCGTGGTTAATAGTACAACCGGTTTATCGTGACATCCCTAATGTCCACAGACTAGTAGTCAGGGGTTTGCACATTGCTGGTCTCTCTCAGCCAAGAGTAAAGGCTCTAGCGAAATTAAGCTCAATTTCTGTGATAATTGGCAGTCGCCACATATGGAGAAGGCGCTGTTTTTTGTACCCATGAACTGAGACCAGAGGCATAGGCTACTGGGTTTGCAATGCTGGTGTCTAAAATTGTTTGTGTTCAATTAAATTCATTGTAAAATGTGAACACAAATAAAGGTATTAAAATGTGAGCGTGTGTGTGCAAATGAGTGTCAGTGCATCTGTGTGTCCTGTGTGCATGTGTGCAGGTGTGCGTGCGTGTGTGTGTGTGTGTGCAAATGAGTGTCAGTGCATCTGTGTGTCATGTGTGTCATGTGTGCAGGTGTGCGTGCGTGTGTGTGTGTGTGTGCAAATGAGTGTCAGTGCATCTGTGTGTCATGTGTGTCATGTGTGCAGGTGTGCATGCGTGCGTGTGCGTGTGTGTGTGTGTGCAAATGAGTGTCAGTGCATCTGTGTGTCATGTGTGTCATGTGTGCAGGTGTGCATGCGTGCGTGTGTGTGTGTGTGCAAATGAGTGTCAGTGCATCTGTGTGTCATGTGTGCAGGTGTGCATGTGTGCAGGTGTGCATGTGTGCGTGTGTGCATCACGCCTACCTGTCTGGACTGAAGGCCAGTAGGAATGTTGAGCGAGGACTGTCCGGCAACTCCACCTTCTGTAGACACACACACACAATACCACAGATAGTAATTAAGCTCAAATCACACTCACTACAAAGTGGGGAACATAGGACCCGGGGAACATAGGACCCGGGGAACATAGGTACGCTCCCACCTACATGTATGGGGTGGGTGCTTGCGTTTCTTAAGGAATCCGCCGTCTTGGTTTGTGTAGAAATAAATATTAAGTGGCCAGGCTACATGCAAAAGGGCAAAAGGCGTTTTCCGATAGCCTATGACAGACTTTTAACAGAGAACGCAAAATTTCAGGCTGACTCCTGATATGTGGACAAGCCGCAAACCTTTTAGTTATGCGGAACGCCTAGTCGTGGAAATCAACGAGGTTTATCGTTATCGATAGCAATTCACACACGTCTAGGCCATAATACATGTGCTTATCGATAGCAATTCACACACGTCTAGGCCATAATACATGTGCTTATCGATAGCAATTCACACATGTCTAGGCCATAATACATGTGCTTATCGATAGCAATTCACACATGTCTAGGCCATAATACATGTGCTTATCGATAGCAATTCACACATGTCTAGGCCATAATACATGTGCTTATCGATAGCAATTCACACGTCTAGGCCATAATAAATGTGCTTGTCATCTAGGCCCTATCAGACCCTTACAACGAGGTTTATCGTTATCGATAGCAATTCACACGTCTAGGCCATAATAAATGTGCTTGTCATCTAGGCCCTATCAGACCCTTACAACGAGGTTTATCGTTATCGATAGCAATTCACACACGTCTAGGCCATAATAAATGTGCTTGTCATCTAGGCCCTATCAGACCCTTACAACAAACTGCACTGAGTGACAGGGAAACTGCGTTTTTTTCCCCAGTAGGCCACTGCAATATTTTTGTGTCCAGAATATTGCATTGTGCTGTACAATGTAGATTCAGGGTAGACCTATTGGTATTTTGTTATTTGCATTGCATATGCCTAATGATTGGTACGTTATAGTTTACACATTTTTGCACAGCTCTGCTAGAGCAGTCTGAAATCAGTCTAATTAAAACTGGTTGTGTTGTCATAATTGCCATGTGGAGTGAATTTGAAACCCTTTTCTCTTTCTGTTTAAAATATCGGTATATATCGTATATCGCCAATCTGCCCCAAAATATCGAGATATCAGATTTGGTCCATATCGCCCAGCCCTAATAAAGCACAAGTCACACACTCACACACAGTTATAAAGCACACATCAAACACACACACAAGTAGGGGTCACACACTCACACACACACAAGTAGGGGTGCAACGGATCGAAAAAGTCACGGTTCGGATCGTTCCTCGGATCAAGAGTCACGGATCGGATCATTTTTCGGATCAGCAAAAAAAAAAAAAAAAGACAAGACAAGACAAATAAACATAGTTTTGTCTTTGATGGGATGTTGTAACGTGGCTCAAGCACTTTCAGCATGTGTTTAAAGTAGGCTAGTGTTGTCACGATACCAAAATTATTGTTTCGATACCGATACTAAGTCAAGAATGACTTTTTCGATGCTTTTTTACAATTTTAGTTGATTTGGTGTTTAATCACCAGTAGCCTTATATTGAATATTGTGTGATCATTCACACCAGTGGCCATCCAAGATTCTGCTTGACCCTCCACACACAGTCTGCATAATTACTAGTAGCTACAAATGTTTAGTCATTTGTGTACTGATTTAGCATATCTTTAATGTAGTGTGTAGGAGTGCGCATAGGAGGTGTGTGTAATTGAGTCCCTGTCGCTTTAAGAAATACGTGAGGGTAATTAGCCTTCAGTCTCACGGTTTCATTCTTGTGAAAATAAGTTGGATATAGTGCATAATGACAAGGATATGTGGATGCAATTCGTTATGCTTTCTAGGTCATTAGATAAAATACATGTTAATAAAACTAAAGAGTCGAAGAAAATCTTTCTGGGATCATAAAAGAGATGAGTTTCTTGCAATGCTCCTTTATGATTTTAGTGAGCACAAGCTATCTCCAGATGTACAAGTTAGCCAAGGTTGCGTAGCTTATTGCTGACATTGAACCCAACAGTAGGCTAAGCCTAAATGACCTAAATATCATAGCATAGGTAGGTGCGCAACAAACTTGAGAGATGCAAGTGTGCACAAACAAACTTGATATAAGGCTATTATTGTGTTGCTGCTGTGCAGCCACATCAGCACTTAAACTAGCAGCCATGTATTGCTGGTTATGGCATGACCGCTAATAACGTGTGTGAGAGCAGAAAAGACGCGCAGGCAGGCTAGGGGAGTAGAGCCTACGGCTCTGTAGGGAGGGACTAGAAGCATGCCTTGTGGACACACATGTTACTTCAAAAGAACACACGGACATTATTATTAATAATTATTATAAATCAATCCGCGGATAATGTGTGTGCCGAACCGAAGATAACGGATCACGGATCAATGATGATCCGTTGCACCACTACACACAAGATAGCAATTAAGCACAAATCACACACACACACAGTCATAACACACACAGCACAAATCTTACACACACGCCACACACATTACACAGTCATAAAGCACAAATCTAACACACACACACACACACACTGTTATACACAGTCATAAAGCACACATCACACACACACAGAATCATAAAGAGCACACATCACACACACACACACACACACACACACACACACACACACACACACACACACACACACACACACACACACACACACACACACACACACACACACACACACACACACACACACACACACACACACACACACCTTCCATTGGTTAATGGTCACATCTATTATGCTCATACTGAAGTCATCCTCCTTGTGTGACAGACAGCGAGGCTCACCAATCAGGAGTGCTGTTCTTCTCATGCACTAGACTCTACACCAATCAGGAGTGCTGTTCTTCTCATGCACTAGACTCTACACCAATCAGGATTGCTGTTCTTCTCATGCACTAGGCCTGCTCACCAATCAGGAGTGGCCCAACTTAAAGTGAAATCTGGAATACTAAACTGAAGCTTAACTTTAGAAAAAAATACAGCAAATCAAATGGCGATCATATTATCTGTCAGACACACACACAGAGTCCTAGACCCTGATGACACCTAGCACTAAGATTTGATCTTGCCTGTCTCACTCTGAACACACACACATACCATTAGAGACCCATAAAGTACACGCACACAGTACGCACACAGTTCAGTATGCTATCAGAGATCCAAAAAACACACATAAAGCTTCACAAGCATGATCAAAAAGCACACATCCCTCACACACACACACACACACACACAGTCATAACACACACTTCTCTCTCATACACACAATCATAACATACACTTCTCTCTCATACACACACTTCTCTCACACTCTCGCTCTATCTCCCGCTCTCTCACACATACACTGTGCAGTGTAGTGGGAGTGCAGTGTAGTGGGATTGTAGTGTAGTGTAGTGTAGTGTAGTGGGATTGTAGTGTAGTGTAGTGTAGTGTAGTGTAGTGGGAGTGTAGTGTAGTGTAGTGTAGTGGGAGTGCAGTGTAGTGGGATTGTAGTGTAGTGTAGTGTAGTGTAGTGGGATTGTAGTGCAGTGTAGTGTAGTGTAGTGTAGTGGGAGTGTAGTGTAGTGTAGTGGGATTGTAGTGTAGTGTAGTGTAGTGTAGTGTAGTGTAGTGGGATTGTAGTGTAGTGTAGTGTAGTGTAGTGTAGTGTAGTGGGAGTGTAGTGTAGTGTAGTGGGATTGTAGTGTAGTGTAGTGTAGTGTAGTGGGATTGTAGCAGGGCTGTAGTCAAGACCACCTTTATCGAGTCCAAGACAAGTCCAAGACCAGGACCGGTCGAGACCAAGTCAAGACCGAGTCCAAAGAGGTTCAAGTCCAGGACAGACCCGAGTCCAAAAGACTCGAGTCCGAGTCAAGACCGAGTCCAGGACAGAAAAAAGCAAGTTGTATGCATGACAGTATAAAGACAATCATTTTGGGTTATTATTTGCTGATCTAAAAGCAAAAACAGTGTCACAACACCCAGGATTTGTAAGTATAACCCTTGATATCACATCAATTAACTAAATTACAATATAGCTTCACTCCAGACATAGACAAGAATGACCAGTATTAGTGTACTCCAGGGCTCAACATTAGCTTTTAAAAGTGGTTGCCAACTGGTCAACCAGGCATGAGGTTTTGGTTGCCAAATACAAAAAAATGGTTGCCCCATTATTAAAGGCCTCTTATTTCAGTTTACTCTGTGCACTAAAATAAGGCATATCTTTAATGTCTTGGATACATACTGTCAGTATCTACAGTAGCCTATGTTTAATATGGTGTGTAGGTAGGCTGGGTGAACCCTGTAATTGAGCGCCTGTCACTTTAAGAAATACGTGGTGAGAGTAATTAGCCTACACAGTCTACACTAGTGAATACAATAATAGTTGCGCATAACGCGTATACGGATGGAATCAGAGGTGCAATTAATTTTCTATAGGCCTATCATTAGATTAAATAAATGTTCGAAAATATAACAAGTCGAAGACAATCTTTTTGGGATCATAGAAGAGATAAGTGTCTTCTAATGTTCATTAATGATTTTAGTGACCACTACACGACTGACATACGTGACCTGAGCTAGCGTCATGGCAGGAGCTCTCTCCAGATGTAAAAATTTGCCAAGGTTGCGTAGCCTTCTAAACGTTCTTCTTGACGTTAAACCCAAAAGTAGGCCTAAATCCCATAGCCCAGACAGGTTAGCAACACAAATTTGAGAGATGCAAGAGAGCAAATCAACTTGATATTAGCCTGTTATTATGCGTTACAATAGCATCACTTATGTTTCGCTGTTTATGGCACTGCTGCGCATACGTGTGTGTGAGAGAAAAAGACGCACAGCCACAGGCTTCTAGGGGAGGGGGTGCCTTGCGCACACGCATGTTTGGCTACTTCAGAAGGCTACTGGGCAACCGTTAATGTCGAGCCCTGGTGTACTCCTACTTCCCTTGAATATAATAACATAATAAAGACGCCTGGACTCGGTCGAGACCAAGAACCATATTTAGCAAGACCAGTGGCCGAGACCGAGACAAGTCCAAGTCAAATACCAGCGAGTCCGAGACAAGTCCGAGACCATAAAAAACCGGACTCAAGTCCGGACTCGAGTACTACAGCCCTGGATTGTAGTGTAGTGTAGTGTAGTGTAGTGGGAGAGCAGTGTAGTGTAGTGTAGTGTAGTGGGATTGTAGTGTAGTGTAGTGTAGTGTAGTGGGATTGTAGTGTAGTGTAGTGTAGTGGGATTGTAGTGTAGTGTAGTGGGAGTGTAGTGTAGTGGGAGAGCAGTGTAGTGTAGTGTAGTGTAGTGGGAGTGCAGTGTAGTGGGAGAGCAGTGTAGTGCAGTGGGAGTGTAGTGGGAGTGTAGTGTAAGTGCAGTATAAGTGTAGTGTAAGTGTAGTGTACTGTAGTGTAGTGTAGTGCAGTACCTGGCTTTGGGAGTGTAGTGTAGTGTACTGTAGTGTAGTGGTAGTGCAGTACCTGGCTTTGCCATTTCATCCAGCGCGTCCTCTCCTCCACCAGCTGCTGCAGGAAGCGCTGGGAGCCCAACACGGCGGCGCCTCTCTCGCGTCCCAGCAGGATCTGCACCGAGTTCCTGTTCCGCGTCGCCATGGCGCTCAGGGTCCGTCCTCCCACACAGGCTGGTCAGTGCGGCGGTCTGCGGCGGCTAGCCACACATGCTCTGGGCTACAGCCCAGCAGTCACAGGGCCACAAGCAGTTAGTGGGGGCATGATGAACACACAGCAGCACTCCTCAAATTAAAGTTTCAGAATAGCTATGTCTAGATCATAAAAATAACTGGCACAGCTAGGCCGATGGGCAAAGCCACATCTCTGAAATGGTCATCTCTGAGACAGAGGAAATCATCTTCTGGAACATGGTGAAATATGACGTGCACAAAGTGTCCTAGAGTGGGCCCGTTTGTGGGGGTACATTTACATTGCAAGAATTTGGTTTCATATGGAACAAAAGAGCACCAAGAGAGGGCATCGAGTGGGAACGCGCATGAATCCTTGGCAGGCTCCGCCACATTAATTTAAACCGAGACAGAAGGCCTCATTTCATGTCCAAGACAGGCATATGTCCAAACACTGATGATCATTGTGGAATTCTGTTTCCATCAACGCGAAGAAAAACTAGCCAGAATCTTTGCGGTTTGCCCTCTCTCTTCCAATCTGACGTCTACAATAAAGGGATACTGTTCCGCCTGGTTTCATCCGCATTTATGATACTATTGCATATCATCGAGCTGTTCATTTCTCTTTGCTAACTTACAGATTCCGAGTTAGTTGTGGGAAATGTTATGGAGTTTATAACTTGAATTCCAAAAACAAGGATTTAATTAGAGTGCAACATAGCTAATCAAACGTAACGTTAGCTAATCAAAATGGAGCGATTGACAAACTGTTACAGTAACGTTAACAGCCTTATAGTTACACGACCCTTACGTAACGTTAGTTGATCTGTGTCCCCACGTCAGTACTGTTACATCTGGCTGATGCATTTTGCCAAGAAAATTAAATCATATTATAAAACCAAGGTAAATCTTGCTAATGGGCCGAGACATGCTAGCTTTAAATAGTCGCACCGTATGAAAACAAACAAAACACGCAGTGGCCCGCAAGCCATAAACTCTCCATGTCATTCAGCATGTAAACATAATTTGTAGAAAGCGGTGACCTAATAACAATGGTCTTAACGATTACCTACTTAAATAACGATTCGAGCTAAATAGTTCGCACTATCGCTAGCTAACTTTAGCTGGCTATCATTAGCTTTCGTTAAAACACCAGTTCGATGGGAAGGTGTAACGTTAACGTTAGCCGTGGCATAACATTGATTCGTCATTCAATGCCATTTGTGCCATGTTGATTTTCCTGATGCAAGTATAAATGAATGTGCTGTAATCTTTGTTGTGTTGAAGATTTGTTGTGGCTCACCTTTTTTACCAGTCCGACTGTTGAAATTATTCATCGTAGGCGTAGCTAACTAACGTTAGCGTTCATGCTAACCTGGTAGTTAGCCAGTCCAGTTTGTTGTTGGACTGTTATTGTTTTCCATATATCTGGAACTGCATAATATTATACGTTCCCCGCTGACTAATTCGTTGTAAAAATATATTTATAACATTGTCTCAAAACGAGGAGATGGTTCGTCTAAATAGGCTATGCAGGTAAAGCAAAAACACGGCGCTAGCATTAGCTAGTAATTCAACAATTCAGAGAGAAGGCTAAGATACCCTGCTGGCCAACTCAGGACGAATAGTTGAGCAAAGATGTAGTGTATGCGTAACCAATCGAACACAGAGTTTACTTGGCTGTAATGTTAAAATTGTTTTCTTTTTCTTGTCACATCTTCTTGTTTTCTGTTTATGTTGATGGTTGAAGGACTCCAATATGTTTAGGACACTATATTTAATTTCTACATGATCAATCTGACTGTTATATTTATATATGATAGAGCTATCAGCCTCACACATAGAGGGTTTTCTTTTAAGTAGCATGGACCATCCTCTTCTGATGTTTGAATATAATATCAGACAAAAGTTAAGACAGGAAATGAACAGATGAATAACACCTTTTATTGTACACATTCAAATGAGTTGGCACCGATAAAGAATACCCTACAGCCTACAAAATGTAAAGTTCCTCACAGCCTTACACACCCTGTTCAGAACTCAGATGAGGTCACTGTGCATCTCATGTTATGGGAATGGGAGCCCACTCACTGAGGAGGGTGATAGTAGGCTAGTAGCAGGACATTGGGCTCATGTCTCAAGGCTTGCTGGACAGTTCTTGTCTAAACATTGTTGTGCATCCGTAAAATCAGGTTTATCTAGTCAACACTTGAACAATCTGTCAGCACACACACACACCAACAAACATCTTTTCGATTAAAGTTAGTTTTAAAGTGCTAACGACTGCTCTAAGAGTTTTTACTGAATGATTGCTCTTCTACAGCTTCATTTGATCAGTAGATAAGGAAGGACATACATACAGGACTGTACTGCAACAGAAAAAGCACTGCATGTGTGTGTGTGTGTGTGTGTGTGTTGGGTGGGGGGTGGGTAGCTACCTAGCGTACTGTAGGCTGTATGTGGACATGTAGCATGTACAGTAGCTTACCTAGCGTACTGTAGGCTGTATGTGGATATGTAGCATGTAGCTTACCTAGCGTACTGTAGGCCATATGTGGATATGTAGCATGTAGCTAACCCACAGTAGGCTACTGCATGGGGATATATACAGCTAACCCACAGTAGGCTACTGCATGGGGATATATCACAGACAGTAAAAGATATGGACAGAGCTATCACGTAGACGTCAGCAGAGACCGAGGAAGCAAATTTCAATGTTTTTTTTTTTTTTTTGGCCTTCTATTTCCTGCATAGGTCTCCTGCGCAGGCTCAGGTGTTGTACATGTGACGTAGGCACGTAGTCTGACCGAGTCTGACCTATGGCGACGCTCTCTCTGGACGCGTGCGCATTAACACTTTAGCATTGATTTCATAAAAACGTTTATTACTCAGCCGATAAGACAGTTAGCGACGAGGATATAACGCCAATCTCACAATGTTGTATTTACTCCGAAAATAGAAAAGGTTCGTACAAAGGCTAAAAACGCTTCAGCTGTAACGTTATTTGATGTCAAAAGTGGCGCTTACGCCCCATAGGATTCAATGGAATGGCTAGCTAGCACTGGTCTCCTATTTACCATGGCGGTTACCATGGCGGCGGCCATACTCTCTACACTCTCCCAACGTTCGCCTGCCCCCTTGGGATATATAGCTAACCCACAGTCGGCTACTGCATGGGGATATGTAGCTAACCCACAGTAGGCTACTGCATGGGGATATATAGCTAACCCACAGTAGGCTACTGCATGTCACTGTAGGTAACCCACAGTAGACTATAGTGTGTGTCACTGGGGGATGTGTGCTTTTTACTCACAGTAGACACAGAGAAAAGATGTGGTTTTGAAAAGGCAGTGGCTATTGGACCAGACACTTGTTAATGCAGTTAGAACAAAATTCTCCATTTCAAGAACTTTGAAAAGTAATTTGAATGAACTGTCAAAAGCTTGTACTGAAAAGAGCTACTTCCTCCAGCTTTGGGTAGTGTAACAGTCTATAGCTGATTCAGGCTAGTGTCTTGATGGCCGCTGATAAGGTCATCTCATGAATCATTTATTTTATCTGCTGCAATAAGATGAAGGGGATGTCATTCTAAATCTCCATCTAACTGTGCGTTCAGACCAGAACCGTCAAAAGCGTCGAAGTCGCTGGTGAAGCTCATAGCCCGACGCTCAACCCAGTTCAGCTCCGAAAGCGTCAAAGCCATGACGTGAAACATTTGGACAAACCACAAGCAGCAATCCTGCGAGTTTGACATTCTGATTAGTTGACGCCGAACCATGTCATAGCTAATTACCATAAAGTTAACTGAGGCTCAACTTTTTTTTGACGCCCGTGAAGCTCATGAAGCCACGCTCACGCCCAGAATGCTTTTGACGCCGGTAACGCCGGCTCTCCATAGAAAATGAATGATTTCCGGCGCTCTTGACGGTCTTGGTGTGAACGCACAGTAAGAGTCTAAGGCTGCTCTTTGAGTTCCGGTATAAACCATCATGATGCTGTTTCAGCCTGATCCACTTCTATATGGTCACCTACACAACAGTGTGGCCAATATTTACTTCTCAGAGTATGAGTACTACTTCAGAGTATGCCTGCTCTCAAATCTGCCTGGCCTGTAAGTGCAGACACCAATGCTCAGCCAAGACAAGGTGCATGCTTTTCTACAGACACTACAGCCAGGACAGGGTACATGCTTTTCTACACACACTACTCTGCTGTTTTTCCAGGATCTGGTCTGATAGCCACACTGTTCTGGAGGACTAAAAAAACAAGCATTGGCAAAGTAACATGGATTTGATTTGAAAACATGTGTAAAGCCGCTTCACAGTATGACCACCAGGACTCCAGTGGACCAGGCTAGTTGTGACTAACAGGACTCCAGTGGACCAGGCTAGTTGTGACTAACAGGACTCCAGTGGACCAGGCTAGTTGTGACTAACAGGACTCTAGTGGACCAGGCTAGTTGTGACTAACAGGACTCTAGTGGAACAGGCTAGTTGTGACTAACAGGACTCTTGAGGA
The DNA here is from genome assembly GCF_963854185.1 of Sardina pilchardus. Classification (NCBI taxonomy): domain Eukaryota; kingdom Metazoa; phylum Chordata; class Actinopteri; order Clupeiformes; family Clupeidae; genus Sardina; species Sardina pilchardus. The sequence continues at coordinate 34,650,245 of NC_085003.1, forward strand.
CCAGGCTAGTTGTGTTTAGCACGGCATCCCTTGAGGTGGTCTTCAGTGCTTGAGTGTTTGAATGTCTAGGCGTTATAAAAGGATCATGATCACTGGATATATCACGGTCACTGGTTTGCTACATTAGACTCCTGCAAAGTATCCACCAGAAGTCCTTCATCTTTTTTTGTTAATTATTCTTTGTTTTTAAATGATTTTACCACGATTTATGCTTTCTTTTTTTGTTTTATTACGATCTTTTTTTAATACTTTGCCCATCTGCTTTCATCTGCTATTACTGTTTGGTTTTGTTTATGTAAAGCACAAGCAATGACCTCTGTGTATGAAATGTGCTATATAAATAAACTTGACTTGAATTGAGATAGTCTCTGAACAGGGCTAGTTGTGCTTGGCTTGAGATAGTCTCTGAACCAGGCTAGTTGTGCGTGGCTTGAGATAGTCTCTGAACAGGGCTAGTTGTGCTTGGCTTGAGATAGTCTCTGAACCAGGCTAGTTGTGCGTGGCTTGAGATAGTCTCTGAACCAGGCTAGTTGTGCGTGGCTTGAGATAGTCTCTGAACAGGGCTAGTTGTGCTTGGCACGCCCTCCCTTCAGGTAGGTCTTCCAGCGTTTGAGGTACTCTCTGAAGATGGGGGCGCTGTGGAAGGAGGCGAGCAGCTGCAGCTGGTTGATGTGGGTGGTGTGGTAGTCCCAGCGCGCCACGTTGGGGGCGGTGCCTAACACAAAGTGACGCAGATCGTAGACGGTGCCGGAGCCGGTGTCGAAGAGCGGCAGCATGGCCTTGAGAGACTCGATTCCTCGGCTGAAGAGGACCTCCGCCTCGTGGCCCAGCTTGTCCCCCGCGGTCTCGGCCACGTCGTGCAGGCCGATGAGGGCGTAGATGAAGCCGTTCAGCACGAAGGAGCTGGGCGTGGTGGGGTACTCCTCGTACCAGTCCAGCTTGTTCATGAACACGGCCTTGACGCCGTGCTGCTCGGCGGGCCGCTTGAGGGGCCCGGTGGCGCGCAGCGCGGCGCTGAGGAAGGCCGGGTCGCGGGTGAGCAGGTAGGCACGCACCAGCGCGGACATGCCCTGGCCCTGCGCCGTCGCCGAGTACCAGCCGGGCTCCAGCGGGCGGAAGCCCTCGCCCAGCCTCCGCGCCACCCTGATGGGCCAGCCGCCGCGCTCGTCCTGGTGCCGTAGCAACCAGCGGGCGGCGCAGAGGAAGGCGGCACGGTGGGCGGTGGACGAGATGGTGATGTTGTCGATGAAGCCGGCGCCGCGCAGCTGCAGCTCCACCACGCGCCGAGGCACCACCACCCTCGAGGGCCTCGCGGGCCGCACCGCCTTGCTGCTGGACACGCCCTTACGGAGGTCCGTCAGCAGGTCGCGCGTCACCGTGCTCCATGCGGCCCGGGCGCCGATGCCGTAGGTGACCTCGCGATCCTTATACGCCAGCAGCACAGAGCTGGTCACGTAGTGGATGACGAAGGGAGGGCCCTTTTCGGACGTCTCCAGCACCACCGACACGCTCCCGTTGGTCAGGAACTTCACGTCAAACGCCAGGACGAAGTCCTTGGAGTTGGCCAGAGCCAGAGAGATGCCTGGACAATCATCTACAAACAAGCAGATCAGTTTAGAGAGCAAACAAAGACCAACACAGAGCACAAACAAAGACTGATCTGCAAGAAGAGGTGGCACTACTTTGGTGCACAGAAGAGGTGGCACTATGTGCGTAGCCAGAAATCATAAAATGGGTGGACCTTAACTACACAGACTAGAACACTGGGTTGGATTTACAGGCATAGTTACCAACTGGCTCAAATCATATCTACAAGAGAGGAGATTCTTTGTTGCCATCGGCAACTGTACCTCAACACCAACGTCCTTGACCTGTGGTGTTCCCCAGGGGTCGATCTTGGGGCCACTATCATTCAACCTCTATATGCTCCCACTTGGACAAATCATCCAAAATAATTTGATTTCATATCATAGCTATGCAGATGACACACAAATCTACTTAGCTCTGTCTCTTAACGACTATGGTCCCCTTGATTCTCTGTGTCAGTGTATAGAACAAATCAACACTTGGATGTCTCAACATTTTCTTCAGCTGAACAAAGAAAAAAATGAAGTCATTGTATTTGGTAAAAAGGAGGAAAGGTTGCCACTCTCCTTGACACAAAAGGAATGAAAGCAAAGGATACTGTTAAAAATCTTGGTGTATTAATCGACAGTGATCTAAATTTCAACAGCCACATGAAAATCAGCTTTTTACCACCTCAAAAATATTGCCAAACTGAGAGGGCTAATGTCAAAACATGATTTAGAAAAACTCATTCATGCATTTATCTCTAGCAGGGTTGATTACTGCAATGGACTGTTTACAGGCCTTCCTAATAAGACTATCAAACAGCTTCAGGTGATTCAAAATGCAGCAGCTAGGGTTCTCACTAAAACAAAAAGAACTGAGCACATTACTCCAATTCTTAAATCTCTGCACTGGCTTCCAGTAAGTCACAGAATTGACTTTAAAGCACTACTGCTTGTTTATAAATCAGTAAATGGAGCAGGACCTAAATACTTATCAGACATGTTTTAAATCTAGACTGAAGACAAAATTGTTCTCAGATGCTTTCTGCTAAATGTCTTTTAATTATTCCACCTTGAGTCTTTTATGCTTTCTGTATAAATATTTATTTTTAAATGATGTTATGCTTTCCTTATAAGTTTTATTTTGTTTTGGAAATTGAAACCTGATGTGTGTGATCCCTCAACATGCCGGAGAATTGCACTCATGGTGAGTAGTACTGGTTCCTTTTAAGTACTATGTTCTGCCCTTGGTTGGGCAAATGGAGATTCAGGTGAGTAGGGCCCCTGTTTGGGGATAGTTTTTGTTGGGTGGTAGTCAGTGTCAGTGACGGCTGAGCTATCGGCCCTGGACATTAAGGTCTCTCCAGTAAGAAAGGAAATATTGTGTGCCCACACAGATGGGCCTACACCAACGAATCTCCAAAGAGTGGCAACAGCTCTGGGTGTTTGAGAATGATCACTATCACTGGTTTGCTAAATTAGACTCTGGCAAAGTCTATCTGTTAAAAACAGACCTGTCTTCTAGTTATTCCACCTTAAGTCTTTTATGTTAATTATTCTTTATCGCTTTCTTTTTATTATTACTATTATTATTATTATTACTCTTTGCTCATCTATGCTTTTATCTGCTATTACTGTTTGGTTTTTGTTTATGTAAAGCATGAATGATCTCTGTGTATGAAATGCGCTATATGAATAAACTTGACTTGACTTGACTTGACTTAACCCAATACATGAATATTCAAATAAGAGAAATTATTTTAGAAATGGATTCCAAGTCAAATGATGAACATATGCCTCATTAGGCTACATGACATCGCAAGTCATGTACCACTTCTCACAGCAAGTGCACTCATTAGGCTACATGACATCGCAAGTCATGTATCACTTCTCACAGCAAGTGCACTCACAGGACTACAAATATTCGTTTTTTTAGCTTCAAATAGCTTAGGTTTCGTCCGTCTACTTTTGAAATGACATGACGCTGAAGCCCTGGCAGACGCGTGTTTGGTCCTATCTGAGTAGCGGTCTAGCCAGTGGCGCCTGTTCAGCTACGAGTACAGAAAGAATCTCCCCTCAGTGTATATTCACTCCATGTTGGCCTACCATAACTTTTCAACTGTGTGTTTATTCACTGCCTCCATGTTGGCCTACCATAACTACCCAACTGTGTGTTTATTCACTGCCTCCATGTTGGCCTACCATAACTACCCAACTGTGTGTTTATTCACTGCCTCCATGTTGGCCTACCATAACTTCTCAACTGTGCACTGTAGCCCATAATCTGCATAGCAGTTCCCTATTTAGATTTTTCTGTAAAATAACTACATGCATTTGTTCAATTTTATGAGGCAGAATTATGTACTAGGCTATTTGGAACACACACATTTTGGTTGCGCAGGAGAGAGAATGACTGCGTATGCTATAATATGTAACGGTGCATCTGATGTAGAGAGAAATATTTTTTTTAGCACTGTGGGTAGGTGTTGGGCCCCAAGTAGTGGTAACAAGTCAGAATACAGAATATAAGTCTGAAAATACCACACCAGTCAGTAATATAGTTTTGAGTTACTGTAAAACGAAAGTTCTCGCGTTTGGATGGGCCTGACTGACAGGTGGGCGGGTCAAGACCCACCCTTAGCTACGCCCTTGGCTACGCCATTGGGCAGCAAGGTGCATGTACTGTATAATGTCCACATGATTCTGATTAACTCCAAAAGAATGATTATATTCTTCAGATAAGAGCTAACGTTGGGTGTGGGGGTAAGAGTGTTGGGGGCAGCAGAATGGTGGGGTGGGTAAGAGTGTGGGGGCAAGAGAATTGTGGAGGTGTGGCTGGTGGCAGGTGAGTGGGTGGTGACATCACTGACCCGCGGCACTGAACTGTCGTGCGGATGTGGAGCGTGCGAAGTCATGGACTCTCGTGAGGCCACACCCCTTTGGAATGGTCCAGGGGGCGGGGCCTGTCGCCGTGGCGTCCGGCCTGTCGTAGAGCTCCACGCTAGGTGGCCGCTCCGTCAGGTTCTTGCTGTAGTGGCTCAGCCCGTACTGGGCGATCTGGATGGGGTAGAAGTAGCCCTGAGTGCCCCACTGGGTGGACACCGGGACTCCTGCGGGGAACACGCACACACACACACACACACACACACACACACCAGACTCATATATATGGTATACAATTCTCGCCAAAAGTATTTTGAGCTCGTAAAAATGTTTTGCATGCATGCAAAAAGATTTTGTAGTTATAAATGTTTTTAAACGTTTTTTTTTTCAGATCGCAAAACTCATTTTACCTAAACAGACAATCACAGCACTGCTTACTGAACGGCCAGTCAGCCAATCAGCTTCCGTAAGTTTTGTTTGCTTAATGTTAGCACTGAAGGTACTTTGGTAAGGTTAACAGCGTTCTTTTTATCTTAATGAGTCTGGCAACGTAGCTACCGCGGCTGGCTAACATTAACGTTCAAGCTTAAATTTCCTTGAATTTCCCCTTGGGGATCAATAAAGTATCTATCTATCTATCTATCTATCTAGCCAACGACCACGTTAACTACTGTAAACCTACTAGACATGTAGACTTTGTGAGGTGTTCCCTATCAAATCACTTTTATTTGATGGCATATGTTGTCTAAAACAATGTTTACGAATTGTTTCCGACAATTGATAAGGTAGTAGCATAGCTGACTTAGAGTCTACTATTTGGAAACTGTTGTAAATGGAGCACAGCATTAGTTCAGGCAGGTCACGGAGTCTCGCCTCCCTGGATGGCCCAGCTGATTTCAATCTAACCGCTCAGCTGATTGCCAGCTGATTGGCCAGGCCCTGCTCTCATTGGCAGAGATCATTCAGAGCGCTCATTTAAACTACCTTACCAATTTGCTGCCAGTGGCTTTTCTGCAATTTTGCTACCCACCTCCTCCCCTCAATCCCCTCATACTTCTGACTTATATGATGTTTGTTCTATTCTGTATCCCATGGGGGTTTATTGCTGCTCTCCCTGCATACCGCCAAAATAAATATCATGCAATAGTATCATGCTATCTTGGAGACATAATGGTCCTGACTGAATTAACGTTACATTGCTACATTGGCTGCTAAGCTACCCGAGGTAACTTAATCAAATTTGGCAGCTAATAGCCTAGCTAGCTATTGTTAACTGTCTAGCTATTATCTACTTTAACTAGACATACTTTGTGTGATATTCAATGTCTATGAATTACGTCCGGCGTCGGGCAGTACTTGTGAAGTCTGATATTTGTAAACTATCGTCTGGTGTAGCCAGTTCTATTGATTCAATAGATCTATGGGAGGGACGCGAGCTGATTGGGTGACTGGCCGGTCAGTAAGTAGGGCTGTGATTGGCTGTTTTGGGAAAATTTGTAAAAAAGTTTTGTACTTGTAAATTCGTTTCGGACCTGTAGATCTGTTTCATGTCTGTAGAAAACAGATGCGCACTTGCAAATGGAAAATCCGTGCATGCAAAAACTGTTCGCAAACACACAAAACTTTTTTCCACACAGTGACAAAACGGATTTGAGGATGTACAAACCATTTTTACAAGCAAAAAATATTTTTACAGATACAAAACTTACCACAGACATATACAGGCCTACTTTAGTATCTGTGATCTAAGCATGCTCCACTCACCCTCTTCTCCACACACACACACACACTTTCACCCTCTGCTCCATAAACACAAACACACACGGTGTTGAAGACCACAAACACGCACACACACACACACACACACACACACACACACACACACACACACACACACACACACACACACACACACACACACACACACACACACACACACACACACACACACACACACACACACACACACACACACACACACTCACCCTCTGCTCCACTGATGCACTTGACCCTCTCGCGCAGCTCCACGTTGTGGGCCTCAGAGGCCATGAAGACTCCGTCGGGGTGGTAGGGCTCGCGCTGCGCGTACACTCTGGAGTAGCTGTGGGAGAACTCGAAGCGCTCGGTGCCGTCGTACTGCGCCACCCTGCCGTACACGCCGAAGTACTTCTCCACCCACGAGAACGGCAGGAACACCTCCGCGCCCTCGCGCCGGCCCTTGATGGTGGCGTCCTCGTTGATGAGGCACTCGATCTCCTCGTACGGAACCTCCCTGGCGATGGGCGGAGCCTCCGGGCGGTCGGGGGCGTCGGCCTCGGCCTCAGCCGTGGGGGCCGGCGGGGGGTGGGCGGGGCCGAGCGGGGGGGCGTTGGAGCAGCGGTTCCACAGCAGCACGGTGACGAGCGTGAACACCACACACACCACCACCAGTGTCTTATAGTTGACCCGCGCCAGCACGCAACGCATCTCACGTCACCAGGCAACGCATCTCACATCACCAGGCAACGCAGCCTCACATCACCAGGCAACGCATCTCACATCACCAGGCAACGCAGCCTCACGTCACCAGGCAACGCATCTGACATCATACCTGCAATCAATACAACAGAGAACCGTACTGCAGAACAGAACCATATGGAACACTGTACTGCAGAGGAGAGATGAACTGCACCCCAGAACAAGAACACATCTGGAGATCTTAGGAACAGCTGAACCTGTCTGTCTAATAGCTCACAGTGGTAATTGACCTTTGACCTTTGTTTTGCAGTCTCAGTAATGAATGACCTATGCTCCTCAAATGCAGTTACGAATGATGTTATGCTCTCTCATAACAGAGCCAGGGATCAACTGACTGCATGACTCTAATAACAACAGACGCTGTGGTCAACTGACTGCATGATAAGAATGATGCTCTAATAACAGACGCTGTGATCAACTGACTGCGTGATAAGAATGATGCTCTCATAACAGACGCTGTGATCAACTGACTGCATGACAAGAATGATGCTGAATGATGCTCTAATAACAGACGCTGTGATCAACTGACTGTGTGATAAGAATGATGCTCTCATAACAGACGCTGTGACCAACTGACTTCATAATGAGAATGATGCTCTAGTAACAGACACTGTGATCAACTGACTGTGATAAGAATGATGCTCTAATAACAGACAGTGTGATCAACTGACAGCATGATAAGAATTATGCTCTATTAACAACAGACGCTGTGATCAACTGACTGCATGATAAGAATGATGCTCTAATAACAGACGCTGTGATCAACTGACTTCATAATGAGAATGATGCTCTAGTAACAACAGACACTGTGATCAACTGACTGTGATAAGAATGATGCTCTAATAACAGATGGTGTGATCAACTGACTGCATGATAAGAATTATGCTCTATTAACAACAGACACAGTGATCAACTGACTGCATGATAAGAATGATGCTCTAATAACAGACGCTGTGATCAACTGACTGCATGATAAGAATGATGCTCTAATAACAGACGCTGTGATCAACTGACTGCATGATAAGAATGATGCTCTGATAACAGACGCTGTGATCAACTGACTGCATGATAAGAATGATGCTCTGATAACAGACGCTGTGATCAACTGACTGCATGATAAGAATGATGCTCTAATAACAGACGCTGTGATCAACTGACTACATGATAAGAATGATGCTCTAATAACAGAGTAGCCTTTTTACTGTGTGTCTGGGATGGAGCTCTCCCACTCTACCTTTTTCCATTAAAACGTTAATTTGCTTTAAAGCGATGCACATCAAAAAGTTAGTGCGACACAAGTGATGGAAAATGACTTATATCGCTGTAATGTCGGTTTTGTCGTGATTAGTTCATTCGTTCATTAACAAGAGTTAAATCGATATAAATGTGATGGAAAAGGTTTGGAGTGATATAAGTTACTGCGACGGCTGCTCAGAATGTTCACAAAGTTAGCGCTAAAATCTGAATTACACAAAGTCGTTCACCCAACAATTTAGTGTACCAGTCACTACCTTTGATGAATTCGCTAGAAGTGTTCCATTCACTACCAATGGTGATGGAAAATGTAGCGCGGTAGAAAAATGTGCATTAACAGCGCTCTGATGACATCATTTTGATTGCTAGACTCATTCTGTTGAATCTAACTTTTGGTGCCTCTTATATCGTTCAAAATTATATAGAATTATAAGTTAATTTGCTTGAAAATCTTATGGGAAAAGGGCTTGTGTAATTACACCTTGATCACTTGATGCACTTACAATATAGTGACACCACTGTAGCCTACCTTTATCGCACCTTGAGTGCTGTAAGTGAAATCTAAATGCAAATGTTACTGATGATGATGTGTTTCTACCCTTAACTTTAAAGTTGAAACAGCGAAATCTAGAGAAGAAAATTATCAGACATCCAAGTTATCAGTAATACAGCATTTTAATGAGGCAGGACTCCAAGTTATCTGTAATACAGCATTTTAATGAGGCAGGACTCCAAGGCAGCCTCTCAGCAGAGCTGCTAAATGGCCAAAATGCTGTCTGTTATTAGGGGAGACATGAAAGACCCATGGGGCACACAGCTCATTCCTCTACCTGTCATTCTACAGTCCCAGTGTCACTTTAAAGAGTAGGCTAGGTCTTAAGGCCACAGCTCATTCCTCTACCTGTTCTACAGTCCCAGTGTCACTTTAAAGAGTAGGTCTTAAGGCCTCTACAATCCCAGTGTCACTTTAAAGATATAGGCTAGGTCTTAAGGAAACATGTCAGGAGAGAGAATAGTGGTCCTTTGAATATTTTTTTTTTCTTCTGCATAGCAGCTATTGGTTAATGTGTCTGATTCGTCAGATATAAGCACTCAGGTAAGTTCCCCCACTACAGGAGTGTCGTCTTTAGGACGGCTCTCTCAATGGATTGAATAGCCTACGTGAATGATGTGATTTGTTGTTATGAGTGTGTGTAATCTGTGTGTGTGTGTGTGTGTGTGTGTGTGTTAGTGTCATCTTCATCTCTCAATGTAGGCTACTGAACATGTGGATAATGTTAGGCTATGATTTCTCCTCAATTTCCACGGCTGTGCCTGCGCCGAACGGGAGTCGGGACTCGTGCAGTAGGCTATTAGAGCGCGCTGCTTGTGCTCCGTAGTGTCGGGGAAGAGATCTTCAACACTTTCAATAAACACCTCGATAGTCGATACAAGCAGCAACATTTAAACAAGGTGAACATGTGGAATCTAGCGATGTCTCTGAGGATGACACGGAGGAGATTGCTTGGACATGTACCAACGTTATACCATCTTAAATGCATGCATCGATGTCATTGACATTAGTCAGTTTAAGACACGTATTAGCGTAGTTTGCCATGTTTTTGACATCTAAGAAAGTAGGCTTTTATTGAAGGATCCAGTAGCCTAAACGCTATGCAGTAGCCTACAAGACTAGACGGAACGGGACCTACCCACGCAGATGAAGCTGGTCCCAATACAGCGACATTCAGCAGATCCGTAGATTCAGTTGCAACATCCACTCTCAGTGAACAACGCTATAAAGAAAACAAGTCTTTGACAGTATAGCCTGTTTTGCGGACCCAGTCTTCTCTAGCAGACCTCTGTCATATTTTCATTCGGGCAGACGCAGCAACACATTGCTGACAAAGGTGTCATGTGAGCAGATGGACGCGCTCCGTGAATAGTGATTGGCTTGCAGCTCGACCAATCCCCAAACAGCGCATGTTCGGATGAGCGGAAACCAGCAGCATCGCATTTAGTGATGGAGACGCTCTGGAAGAACTCATTCATATGTTGTCTTGGCAATGCATTAACCGGCACGTATTTTAAAAATAACTTTTGGTTGTGTTACTAGGCCTACTTGTAAAATAATAAGTACATTGTGTTGTG
>NC_085003.1:34665599-34680599 GCF_963854185.1 Sardina pilchardus
CAGCTACAGACACGGCAGAACAGCCACAGACACAACAGCACAGCTACAGACACAACAGAACAGCCACAGACACAACAGCACAGCTACAGACACAACAGCACAGCTACAGACACAACAGCACAGCTACAGACACAGCAGAACAGACACAACAGCACAGCCACAGACACAACAGCACAGACACAACAGCACAGCTACAGACAGCACAGCCACAGACACAGCAGAACAGCTACAGATACAACAGCACAGCTACAGACACGGCAGAACAGCCACAGACACAACAGCACAGCTACAGACACAACAGAACAGCCACAGACACAACAGCACAGCTACAGACACAACAGCACAGCTACAGACACAACAGAACAGCCACAGACACAACAGCACAGCTACAGACACAACAGCACAGCCACAGACACAACAGCACAGCTACAGACACAACAGCACAGACACAACAGCACAGCTACAGACACAACAGCAGAACAGCTACAGACACAACAGCACAGACACAACAGCACAGCTACAGACACAACAGCACAGCTACAGACACAACAGCACAGCTACAGACACAGCAGCACAGACACAACAGCACAGCTACAGACACAACAGCACAGCTACAGACACAACAGCACAGCTACAGACACATGGCTGCCGTTGATGCGACGTTGTTTACTGACATTGATCCAACGACATTTTGGCCGGTGAAACCATGTTGTTTTGACGTTGACATTTTCCTGTTCATTTCTAATAAAAGAGAGTATCACACACACAAAAAAAGTGAGTGACACTGTATTAGCCTACACTACACCTAGCCTGCATATTCGTCGGAAATCTAGCACACGTATTCGTTATTAAGCTACTGTTTATTATGTTCACACACATGTAAACATACTTTCAAACTTACGAGTCACGAAATCCACTGATGCACCGCCACACGTGTCAACTCACAGTGAACGATGATATTCATCTGAGCGGAGGGCTAGCCTACTTCACTTACCACATTATTAACACCACGAATAACTGCTATATATAGCACTTTTTTCTGTGTACATATCGGTCATGGTGACTTTATAGTTTTTTTGTAGTGTACTTTCATTCCCGTTAGATCTTCCCAAAAGAAAAGTTGGCGAAACAAAAATGATAGGGGGTTGAAAAAAAAACCTCGCAACTTGTTATATTTGTTGTTTATTTGTATTTAAACAATTTAAAAAGGAAGAATGCCTGCTGGAAGTTGGGAAGTGTAGCCTATCTTAACCTATGTCCTGTCATTCGTGATTAGACTCACTGAAAATGTATGTTTACTTCGGATAGCGCTTGGGTTCATCTAAAAGAGTCTTAAAGTGAGAGTACACCATTTATAAATAAATTAAACAGCATCATATTAACCGTATTTCTTAACGAATTAATTTTCTACAACAAAATAACTTTGTCATTATTATCATCTAAATAATTATATGTTATGTATACTGCATTGTGAACATGTCCAATGGGGGGGGGGGGGGGGGGGACATTTCAACGTTGAAATGTTTCTTGTCATAGGGGGGGAATCCTTGTCTTACGAACAAATGCAGGAGTAAGGTAGGGTTACACTTAATGAAACCACAATTGTTGCGTTATTGAAAAACGCTGCTAGATGCAAACAACCAGTCGTGGGCTAACGTTGATGTCAAAGCTGTTTCGTCGTCGCAGTTCAACCTTCAACGCTGTCAACCGATGTCAACATAGATACAACGTGTGCGTGCTAGGTTGACGTTAAAGTAAAAGGTGTATCAACGTCGCAGTTCAACCTTCAACACTGTCAACCAATGTCAACGTTGATACAACGTGTGTGTGCTACTTGGACAGCACAGCTACAGACACAACAGCACAGCTACAGACACAGCAGCACAGCAGCACAGCTACAGACACAGCAGCACAGCTACAGACACTACAGCACAGCTACAGACACAACAGCACAGCTACAGACACAACAGACACTACAGCACAGCTACAGGCACTACAGCACAGCTACAGGCACTACAGCACAGCTACAGACACAGCAGCACAGCTACAGACACAGAACAGCTACAGAGACTGGCGGTGGCCAGTGTAGCTATCTTGCTAACTCAGTACCAGTGACTAGCGTGGCTAACTCGGTTCTGGTGGCTGGGTACCTTGCTAATTCAGTAACGGTGGCTAGCTTAGCTACCTTGCTAACTCAGTACCAGAGGCTAACGTAGCTACTTTGCTAACTCAGTAGCGGTGGCTAGCGTAGCTACCTTGCTAACTCAGTACCAGAGGCTAGCGTAGCTACTTTGCTAACTCAGTAGCGGTGGCTAGCGTAGCTACCTTGCTAACTCAGTACCAGAGGCTAGCTTAGCTACTATGCTAACTCAGTAGCGGTGGCTAGCGTAGCTACCTTGCTCCACTCTGGTCGTCCAGGCTGTGTGCGAGTGCGCAGGCCGGTGATGGAGTCGCGCTTCTCCTTCTTAGCCAGCAGGTCCAGCGCCATCTGCAGGCCAATGGCCTTCATGTCATTTTTACTGAGAGCAGAGGTCATGTACATATGCATCTCCAAGAAGCGCCCTGAAAACACACACACATACACATACACATATTGATGCAAGATATCTCTCTCACACACAGAAACACACACACACACACACACACACACACACACACACACACACACACACACACACACACCCTGAGGCTCCATGTCTCACACACACGCAGACACACACACACACACTCAGGCTCCATGTCACACACACACTCACGCACACACACACACACCCTCAGGCTCCATGTCACACACACACACACACACACACACTCACACACACTCAGGCTCCATGTCACACACACACACACACACATACACACACACACACACACACACCCTCAGGCTCCATGTCCGCCTGGTCCATCTCCAGCTTGGTCAGCAGACTCACAAACCACTCAAAAGACTTCTGGTCCCGGTTTATCCAGATGAAGTCCACCTACAGGGCAGAGGGCAGAGTGAGCATCCAGTGGTCTACCCAGCACTGCACTGTTACGTCAGAATAGACTGTCCGAAAGTCAAGCGCTCTCACTAGTTGGGTACTTCGTTTGGCGTGATTTCCAAGCGTGCATCGATGCATCTTTTTGCCCTCAGATATCCCATAATCCATTGCACAGCGCAGGTCAAGCTCCACACGTCATGCAAATCGTCAACACACCCCCCTTCCCGAGTCAGGTGACGCCAACTAGTTAGTGCTGTCCAAATGTAGGTAGGGACGCATACTGAGGAGCAAGCTAACTAATACGCTACTACCCAGCGTGCACGCTTGACTTCTGGACACAGCCCAGTGGTCTACCCAGCACTGCACCCTGGTGGTCTACCCAGTGGTCTACCAAAGATCATTAAGGGGCGGAGCAAGATACTTCATGAGAAGCCACTTCCTGGAACCCGAATCGCAAGAGGGGGGGTCAAAATCCCCCTTTATGCAGAGCAGAGGCAGCAACTGTTCCATTGAAGTCTATGGACATAGATCAGAATTTCAACTATATGCTAAAATCTCCATTCTCTAGAGTTAGGAATGTGAATTTTGGGCACGGTTTCATGACCCTCAACCCCTTCTGACCACTTCAGGTACATTTTTAGCATTTTTGAGCATTCCCGTCTGGAGAAAATCGACTTTATATCAGGTGTGCCCCTCTTGTTTATTCTGCTTATGTTGGCCGGTTGCTACGTACGCTCTACCTTGACAACACATTAGCCAGCCAGCTGAACCAAATCCTGATTTGTGCTAACGACGATCAGATGGCGCTGGGGTAACTTAATGAGAGCAGCGACATATTTCCATTATTCCAATGTTTTTATTCAATTCCTTGAAAGTGTACATGCTTTGTGTGTGTTACTTCCATATTAGAACTAATAAATGTAGAGGGCTTGAAAGAGCAGCAAGATTATTTTGGAACATCATCAAGCATTGATAATCGAGTGCTTGATTTTGTACACCTGTGGAAAGGGACCTGATGAAACCCATGAATACGTCTGACACGCAATGACGCGCCTCTTTATGCAGAGGAAGTGATCCCCGTTTTGCGCCCATAGACATGAACTACGACGACGTATCTTGCTACGCCTTAAGGATCTTTGGGTCTACCCAGCACTGCACCCTGGTGGTCTACCCAGTGGTCTACCCAGCACTGCACTGCACCCTGGTGGTCTACCCAGCACTGCACTGCACCCTGGTGGTCTACCCAGCACTGCACTGCACCCTGGTGGTCTACCCAGCACTGCACTGCCCCCTGGTGGTCTACCCAGCACTGCACTGCACTGCCCCCTGGTGGTCTACCCAGCACTGCACTGCCCCCTGGTGGTCTACCCAGCACTGCACTGCACTGCCCCCTGGTGGTCTACCCAGCACTGCACCCTGGTGGTCTACCCAGCACTGCACTGCACTGCACCCTGGTGGTCTACCCAGCACTGCACCCTGGTGGTCTACCCAGCACTGCACTGCACCCTGGTGGTGTACCCAGCACTGCACTGCACTGCACCCTGGTGGTCTACCCAGCACTGCACCCTGGTGGTCTACCCAGCACTGCACCCTGGTGGTCTACCCAGCACTGCACTGCACCCTGGTGGTCTACCCAGCACTGCACTGCCCCCTGGTGGTCTACCCAGCACTGCACCCTGGTGGTGTATCCAGCACTGCACTGCACTGCACCCTGGTGGTGGCCTACCTTCCTCAGCTTCATGTCGCTGTTGTTGATGTTCTCACACCAGGAGTAGCTGCAGCTGGGGCAGTTCTGCTTCCGCATGCGATAGCTGCAGCCACAAGAGCACAAAGCAGCACAGCGTCAGTGCAGCAGCAAGGGACTGTGTGGCTGTGTGTGTGTCTGCGTGGCTGTGTGTGTGTCTGCGTGTGTCTGTGTTTGTCTGCATGTGTCTGTGTATGTCTATGTGTCTGTGTGTGTCTGCGTGGCTGTGTGTGTCTGTGTGTGTGTCTGTGTGTCTGTGTGTGTGTCTGCGTGTGTCTGTTTGTGTCTGTGTGAGTATATGTGTGTGTGTGTGTGTGTGTGTGTCTGTGTGTCTCTGTGTCAGTGTATCTCTGTGTGTGTCGGTGCATCTGTGTGTCTGTGTCTCTGTGTGTCTCTGTGTGTCTGTGTCGGGACTCCTGCAGGTCACTGAATAAATATGCACATGTTCTGTGTGTGTGACGGGAGAGAGAGTGCTCATCTATCTCTGAGTACATGTGAACATGAGGCTTCATACGTTGACAGTAACTGCTATACAAAGTAAAAACTCTAGTTCTACTTTCAGTCTTTAGACAACTAAATCATCTCAGCAGCCAGTGGCAGTAGTTGGCATAGATAGTTCATCCTGGAGGCCGTTTGGCACGCCAGATCTGTGATCATGTTCATGTTTGTCTGTGTCATGTCTGTGATCACTTTGGGTTTGTCTGTGTCATGTCTGTGATCATGTTGAGTGTGTCTGTGAATATGTTGGGTTTGTCTGTGATTATGTTGGGTTTGTCTGTGATAATGTTGGGTTGTCTGTGAACATGCTGGGTTTGTCTGTGATCATGTCTGTGATCATGTTGGGTTTGTGAACATGTTGGGTTTGTCTGTGATTATGTCAGTGAACATGCTGGTTTTGTCTGTGATTATGTCTGTGATAATGTTGGGTTTGTCTGTGATCATGTTGGGTTTGTCTGTGATTATGTTGGGTTTGTCTGTGATAATGTTGGGTTGTCTGTGAACATGCTGGGTTTGTCTGTGATCATGTTGGGTTTGTCTGTGATAATGTTGGGTTGTCTGTGAACATGCTGGGTTTGTCTGTGATAATGTTGGGTTTGTCTGTGATCATGTTGGGTTTGTCTGTGCTCATGTTGGGTTTGTCTGTGATTATGTCTGTGAACATGCTGGGTTTGTGTGGCACTCACCGGTACATGATGCTCTGCAGGATGGAAGCGAAAGGAGTGATGCCGATGCCAGCGCCGATCAAAACGGCGTGCTCTGAGGCGAAGATCTGACGTGTGGGAGTTCCATACGGCCCATCCACATAACACTACAGAACACAGAGGTAAGTGTACAGAACACTGGATGGTACCACAGAACTCTTAGACCATTCTACAGAACACTGAGATGATTCTACAGAACACTGGAGACCACAGAGATCTATCTACAGGACCGAGCTGGTGGAGAGGAATACACTTGAATAGTGAGCAGTTTCAGTGCAACCTCATACAGTATACTCCTGTGGGATGCCCACCTTTATGTTGCAATAGCGGTGGTTCTCACTCAACTTTGCAGAAATCTGTGAAAGCAAAAAAAAGTTGTTTAAAGTGCAAAATAAACGTCCGCCTGTAAGACTGTGGCTGCCTGTCTACACAGGCCCCCCCCCCCCCCTCCCTCCCTCCCTGTCCAGGGGTCCCCCCCCTCCCTGACCAGGGGTCCCCCCCCTCCCTGACCAGGCCCCCCCCCCCTCCCCTCCCTGACCAGGGCCCCCCCCCCCTCCCTGACCAGGCCCCCCCCCCCCTCCCTGACCAGGGGTCCCCCCCTCCCTGACCAGGCCCCCCCCCCCTCCCCTCCCTGACCAGGGCCCCCCCCCCCTCCCTGACCAGGGGTCCACCTACCTCCCTGACCAGGGTCCCCCCCCCCCCTCCCTGACCAGGGGTCCACCTACCTCCCTGTCCAGGGGTCCACCTACCTCCCTGACCAGGGGTCCACCTACCTCCCTGACCAGGGGTCCACCTACCTCCCTGACCAGGGGTCCACCTACCTCCCTGAGCAGGGGTCCACCTACCTCCCTGACCGCTGGTAGGTCGCCCTGCTCTGCCTGCATCGTTGGGTCAGGCTGGTGCTTCAGACCTCCTCGGGGGCCGTTCGGCCGGTACAGAGTCAGCTCCACCGCCTCATCTTTATCAGTCGCCACCGTGCTGTTCCAGGACGTGCTCTTAAAGAGCTCCTCCTGCATGGGGCATATGAGGATTAGCCCTAACGTGCTCTTAAACGGCTCCTCCTGCATGAGATGAGATTAGCCCTAACGTGCTCTCTCCTCCTGCATGGGGCATATGAGATTAGCCCTAACGTGCTCTTAAAGAGCTCCTCCTGCATGGGGCATATGAGATTAGCCCTAACGTGCTCTTAAAGAGCTCCTCCTGCATGGGGCATATGAGATTAGCCCTAACGTGCTCTCTCCTCCTGCATGGGGCATATGATATTAGCCCTAACGTGCTCTCTCCTCCTGCATGAGGCATATGAGATTAGCCCTAACGTGCTCTTAAAGAGCTCCTCCTGCATGGGGCATATGAGATTAGCCCTAACATGCTCTTAAAGAGCTCCTCCTGCATGGGGCATATGAGATTAGCCCTAACGTGCTCTTAAAGAGCTCCTCCTGCATGGAGCATATGAGATTAGCCCTAACGTGCTCTTAAAGAGCTCCTCCTGCATGGGGCATATGAGATTAGCCCTAACGTGCTCTTAAAGAGCTCCTCCTGCATGAGATGAGATTAGCCCTAACGTGCTCTTAAACGGCTCCTCCTGCATGGGGCATATGAGATTAGCCCTAACGTGCTCTTAAACGGCTCCTCCTGCATGGGGCATATGAGATTAGCCCTAACGTGCTCTTAAACGGCTCCTCCTGCATGGGGCATATGAGATTAGCCCTAACGTGCTCTCTCCTCCTGCATGAGGCATATGAGATTAGCCCTAACGTGCTCTTAAAGAGCTCCTCCTGCATGGGGCATATGAGATTAGCCCTAACGTGCTCTTAAAGAGCTCCTCCTGCATGAGATGAGATTAGCCCTAACGTGCTCTTAAAGAGCTCCTCCTGCATGGGGCATATGAGATTAGCCCTAACATGCTCTTAAACGGCTCCTCCTGCATGGGGCATATGAGATTAGCCCTAACGTGCTCTCTCCTCCTGCATGAGGCATATGAGATTAGCCCTAACGTGCTCTTAAAGAGCTCCATCTGCATGAGATGAGATTAGCCCTAACGTGCTCTTAAAGAGCTCCAACTGCATGGGGCATATGAGATTAGCCCTAACGTGCTCTTAAAGAGCTCCTCCTGCATGGGGCATATGAGATTAGCCCTAACGTGTTCTTAAACGGCTCCTCCTGCATGAGATGAGATTAGCCCTAACGTGCTCTTAAAGAGCTCCTCCTGCATGGGGCATATGAGATTAGCCCTAACGTGCTCTTAAAGAGCTCCTCCTGCATGGGGCATATGAGATTAGCCCTAACATGCTCTCTCCTCCTGCATGGGGCATATGAGATTAGCCCTAACGTGCTCTTAAACGGCTCCTCCTGCATACGGCATATGTGTGTGAGGGGTGGGTGTGTGTGTGTGTGTGTGTGTGTGAGGGGTGTGTGTGTGTGTGTGTGTGTGTGAGGGGTGTGTGTGTGAGAGGAGTGTGTGTGTGTGTATGTAAGGTGTGTGGGAAGAGACCTGGGTCCTCCTCTGGTGTTAGGTGTGTGTGTGTGTGTGTGTGTGTGTGTGTGTGTGTGTGTGTGTGTGTGTGTGTGTGTGACCTGTGTCCTCCTCTGGTGTTAGGTGTGTGTGTTAGGTGTGTGTGTGTGTGTTAGGTGTGTGTGTGTGTGTGTTAGGTGTGTGTGTGTGTGTGTGTGTGTGTGTGTTAGGTGTGTGTGTGAGACCTGGGTCCTCCTCTGGTGCTGCCGGCTCCTCAGGCTGGCTGTGAGCCGCTTGCTGCTGAGCGCCTGCAGGTCCGGCTGCCTGAAGAACTCAAAGAGCCGATTGGTCCACTGGCCCATGGAGCGAATATGGACCCAGATAGTGTCTGGGCACAGCAGAGCATCAGCATTTTAACCCCATATGATATATAATACACTATGATACAATATAATATACATACATCAGCATTTTAACCCCACATGATATATAATACCCTATAATACAATATAATATATATACACACATACATCAGCATTTTAACCCCATATGATATATAATACACTATGATACAATATAATATATATACACACATACATCAGCATTTTAACCCCATATGATATATAAAATGGATAGTTCTGGTCCTTGATTATGATTGGCTGAATCACATTCGATGTCGTTGTAAATCCAGCTAAGGAGGGTTTTAGGCACTCCGCTTGGCATCGTGCCTAACAACGGCCCTTAAGCTAGAAGTATACTCGACGAGCCCGACCTGTCGCGCGACAATGTGACGTCAAAATGACGTAATTTCCTGTGTCGCAAGCCACATTTCAGCCGCGCGCCGACCTGTCGCGCACCGAACATTTGATATCAGCCGCGCGCGCCAACCTCGCACGACAACTAGGAGGAGATTGAAGCCAAGCTCACGGAGCCAGTGTCCTTCTACAGTCATCAACCACATAAACCACATTCAGGCATTATCATATAGCCTATCCAACATCTTAAATAAGCCCATTCATTTTTAAAACGACTGTAGGCCTAGTCATGAAGTTTGAATAATAGTAAGTTTGAGAAGTGGGAAGTTAACTTGGCTAGGCTGCAGCAAGAGTTGCCGTTTGGATGACATTTGTTTACAGTCGTGAACCACGTTGGATAAGTTAACGAAGTTACCAGTGAGAGTTGCAACAGGAGGATATTAGGGGGAAAGGACTAGGACCGAGGCATTCCAGCAAAAGGTAAGGAAGAGATTTATTTTCAACCAAAGGATATCTGCTAGACCTAAAAAAAAAAAAAAAAATCTTTCCATTTAGGGAGATTACACTCATCTCATAAACGAGATGGTAGGCTAATCCTTCAGTTGTGCAAGCTAAGTCTGAAATATCAGCAAAGAAGCTAGTTGCTACTGCCATTAACGTCAATGGATACCGTGCCTCTGTTCAGGAGAATACTGCAAATTGTGTCGCGACTACCACGCGCAAGTATACATGGTTACAACGTTCCCCGTGACGTCAACATGTCGCACGACAAGTCGGGTGCGTCGAGTGTACCGACCGCTTTAGCTGTGCTAACTCCGCTTGGCATCGTGCCTAATAACGGCCCTTAGCTGTTCTAACTCCGCTTGGCATCGTGCCTAACAACGGCCCTATGCTGTTCTAACTCCGCTTGGCATCGTGCCTAACAACGGCCCTTAGCTGTGCTAACTCCGCTTGGCATCGTGCCTAACAACGGCCCTTAGCTGTTCTAAATTCAGTGTAAACCACGGCCTCTCGGGGCTGATTGCTGAAATATATATATATTTTATAGAACAGGGTCTTGATGGGGTATGTGTGTGTGGGATATGAAGGTTGTGTGTGTGTGTGGGAGATATAGGGATGTCAATAGGGAACCTAAGTGACCGCCCCTTCCGGTCGGTCCACTGGACCTAAGATCGGAAAAAAAATGAATGAGAGTCTATGGAGAAATATAAATTATTTTCTGGTCCCGATCGTCTTGTGCCATGAATTACACATACGTTTGTCAATTTTAAAAACATATTTTCATGTAAAGACATTTGCAGTTCATTTCGTAACTAGTGAATTACAACATTGTGAAATATCTTTATTCCAACAACTACAACACATCAGTCGCGTTAGTGACGTTAGCCCACTTCACAGGCAGTCAGCCACAGCCACCGGCACCAGCAACAGCAGTCTGAACTTCCCCCCTTGCCGGTGAAAATACCATGAGTGAGAGCATTAAACACTCCAAATAAGTTGTATTCGTCCATAGACTGTACATAAACTACAGTAAAGTGACATAGTTGGCAACAAGATGTAACCGCTAACTAGCATAACAACTAGCTAACTAGCGAGCCGCTCGTTTAATGTTGGCGACGTGCATCGTTTGAGACGAGAGATGTAGTTCACTGGACGTATTCGCACAAAACTAACATAACTTTTAAATCCTATTGAATAACAGTACTTTATTGACGTGAAAAATTATCTTTTAAATTCCCACACATCATATGTGAAATGCACAGTTCAATTCGAACGGGACCAACAAATAATTATTATCTCTCCATTGATTCCCATTAATTTTTTTTCGCGATTTAGGTCCAATAGGCCGGAAGTAGATGTGTGTCACTTAGGTTCCCTATACCCATTAATAACAATCCTATTCATGTCCATTAACACTGTACCCATTAATAACAATCATATTCATGTTCATTAACCCATTAATAACAATCATATTCATGTCCATTAACCCATTAATAACAATCCTATTCATGTTCATTAACACTGTACCCATTAATAACAATCCTATTCATGTTCATTAACCCATTAATAACAATCCTATTCATGTCCATTAACCCATTAATAACAATCCTACTCATGTTCATTAACCCATAACAATCCTACTCATGTTCATTAACACTGTACCCATTAACCCTTTGAGCCCTAGGCTGTTTTAAGGGCAGTTTCACTACCTTTAGTTAGAAGCATTTATCCTGGTCATTGTAAGTGCCTTTCACAGATGTTACATATTGTTTTTTTCAGCACAGTCTAGGCTACCCAGATCTCATGTGTTAATTAGTGCTGTCAAAAATATCGCGTTATTAACGCGTTAACGCAAAACAATTTTAACTGTGTTATTTTTTTATCGCGAGATTAACGCTCTTCCTGACCTGTGACAAGTTTTTTCATAAACTGCATAAACTAAAAAACACACAAAAATATGGGGTAAATCGAGCTAAATTAAGTTACATTTTGCTGTAACTTCATCTGTTTCATAACCTAGAAGGGTGTATGGTATCAGTGGATAGCTCTGTGTCTCCTCTTTCATCTGACATGCGTGCCATATCTATCTGATCGCGGGTTCACGAGTAAATCAAGAGAGTAATGGTAGCCCAAGCTATATGACATTATTATTTGTTTGTCACTTTATCTGTTTTATAACACAGAAGGATCGATGTATTTGGTATCAATGGAAAGCTCTGGCTCTCCTCTTTCATCTGATATGCGTGCCATGTCTATGCGATCCCGGATGGATGCGCGGGTGAACGCAGAGCAGTATAGACTGTATATGATACAGTTTAATTTAACTTCATGATTCATGATTTTCATACTTGATCGTACAGACATGTGTAGTCTCGCTGGAAAGCCCCACTTCTGCTCTTTCGTGCAATAAAGGTCTCATCTCGCTGCAACTAATAATCGCTGAGCAATGTAACAGAGAAGAATGGGTGTGTTTTTTGACACACTTTGGATCATAGGGTAATTACAATCCCACTCATGTCCATTAACCCATTAATAACGATCCTATTCATGTCCATTAACCCATTAATAACAATCCTATTCATGTCCATTAACCCATTAATAACGATCCTACTCATGTCCATTAACCCATTAATAACGATCCTATTCATGTCCATTAACCCATTAATAACGATCCTATTGGTGGTGATTAGCGCTCTGCGGCTACCTGGCTGCTCGGGGGCACTGCTGATGGTGAAGGGGTGCCACTCATATTTGGCGATCGCAGGAATGTTGAGATAGACGTAGTCTCCAGGTTTGAAATGAAAAAATGGCGGCCGTTTGATCACAAGGTGGGTGACCTGGATATCACACAAAAATAGAGCACGCATGCACAGTCATGTCTACAGTCATACAGCACAGCCATGAATACAGCACAGCCATGAATAGTCATACAGAACAGCCATGAATACAGTCATACAGCACAGCCACGAATACAGTCATACAGCACAGTTTTGAATACAGTCATACAGCACAGCCACGAATACAGTCATACAGCACAGTTTTGAATACAGTCATACAGCACAGTTTTGAATACAGTCATACAGCACAGCCACGAATACAGTCATACAGCACAGCCATGAATACAGTCATACAGCACAGCCATGAATACAGCACAGTCATGAATACAGTCATACAGCACAGCCATGAATACAGTCATACAGCACAGCCATGAATACAGCACAGTCATGAATACAGTCATACAGCACAGTCATGAATACAGTCATACAGCACAGCCATGAATACAGTCATACAGCACAGCCACGAATACAGTCATACAGCACAGTTTTGAATACAGTCATACAGCACAGCCATGAATACAGTCATACAGCACAGCCATGAATACAGCACAGCCATGAATACAGTCATACAGCACAGCCATGAATACAGTCATACAGCACAGCCACGAATACAGCACAGTCATGACTACAGTCATACAGCACAGCCATGAATACAGCACAGCCATGAATACAGTCAAACAGCACAGCCATGAATACAGTCATACAGAACAGCCATGAATACAGTCATACAGCACAGCCATGAATACAGTCATACAGCACAGTCATGAATACAGTCATACAGCACAGTCATGAATACAGCACAGCCACGAATACAGTCATACAGCACAGCCATGAATACAGTCATACAGCACAGTTATGAATACAGTCATACAGCACAGCCACGAATACAGTCATACAGCACAGTTATGAATACAGTCATACAGCACAGCCATGAATACAGTCATACAGCACAGTCATGAATACAGCACAGCCATGAATACAGCACAGCCATGAATACAGCACAGCCACGAATACAGTCATACAGCACAGCCATGAATACAGTCATACAGCACAGTCATGAATACAGTCATACAGCACAGCCATGAATACAGTCATACAGCACAGTTTTGAATACAGTCATACAGCCAGTGTTGGGAAGGATACTTTCAAAACGTATTCCGTTACAGAATACAAAATACATGCCCAAAAAGGTAATTTGTAACGTATTCCGTTACGTTACTCAATCTGAGTAACGTATTCTGAATACTTGGAATACTTCCGCATTGAATTGCATTTTATTAGTGTAGGAATGCGCCCATCAAATCCAGTTTAGGCCTATTGTGGTGTGTTCTTCTGTTCCAAATGGCTGAATGCTGCCCACGTACTGTATGAGAATATGAATTCAACTAAGTCACCTGATAAAACTATAAAACTATAAAAGTTGTATAGTAGTAATAGAAGATGCTTCTTCAAGTTGGAACAGGGACGTAATAGCCAGAAATGATAAGGTGTGTGAGATTTTAGGTGGCATCAACTCAGTAAAAATGAGGGGTGCAGATATATGACCGGTGGGACGCAAATTAGGCTACCTGGAAATGTAAACACTATAGCCTACTACATAACCGTGCTCTCAAAAATGAACGTGATCGCTAAATGACATTCAAAAACCGCACGTTAAAATAGGCTATGCTACTCGCAAGAATAATACACTTTCATAGGCTGCACCATAATTTATTAAAAAACTTAGATATAGCCTAGATCTACTTACAAATAAATAACCCATAAGCTATTTTAAGTTGGAATGAAAACCTCAGAATGAATGCAGTGCCTATTAAAATGGGTTTCATCGTAGGTCTAAATCAACACGTAACCATGTCTATTGATAGCTAGTCTGTATAACCAATTGGCCGAAGTAAGCAATTAATAGGCCTACTTGGGAAATATCTTTTGAACAGACATCAAGAACAACGGTCGGTGAGTAGGAGTTACTAACACTTACTTACTTTACTCCAAATTTGCTGTCAGTTATCTCCGATAGCGCGTCCATAATGCGCGCTGGCTGCGTTCTGACGGGTGCAATTGGCTAGCGCAAGATGACGGGGCTTGGATTTAAACATGGAAACAATTTCATCTAGATTTCTTTCCGGGAAATGCATGGAGTTGCCTTAATTTATTTAGAGAGTGAATAAACTTCGAAACAGTGAAGTATCCTCATGTAATCCATTGATTTCAACAATGTAACTGTATTCTAAATACCAACTGTTTAAGTTGTAACTGTAACGGAATACAGTTACTCATAATTTGTATTCTAAATACGTAACGCCGGTACATGTATTCCGTTACTCCCCAACACTGCATACAGCACAGCCATGAATACAGTCATACAGCACAGTCATGAATACAGCACAGCCATGAATACAGTCATACAGCACAGCCATGAATACAGTCATACAGCACAGCCATGAATACAGTCATACAGCACAGCCACGAATACAGTCATACAGCACAGCCATGAATACAGCACAGTCATGAATACAGTCATACAGCAC
>NC_085003.1:34685599-34720599 GCF_963854185.1 Sardina pilchardus
TTAGCATCAGCACCTACACACACACACACACACACACACACACGTAGCCCTTAGCCATGTTAGACAACGCCTTAGCATCAGCACCTACACACACACACACACACACACACACACACACACGTAGCCCTTAGCCATGTTAGACAGCGCCTTAGCATCAGCACCTACACACACACACACACACACACACACACACACACGTAGCCCTTAGCCATGTTAGACAGCGCCTTAGCATCAGCACCTACACACACACACACACACACACACACACACACACGTAGCCCTTAGCCATGTTAGACAGCGCCTTAGCATCAGCACCTACACACACAAACACACACACACACACACACACACACACACACACACACGTAACCCTAAGCCATGTTAGACAGCGCCTTAGCATCAGCACCCACACACACACACACACACACACACACACGTAGCCCTTAGCCATGTTAGACAGCACCTTAGCATCAGTACCTACACACACACGCACACACACATTTAAAAATCAGATTTTACATCAACAAGTCCATGTTGATGGACGATCAATACCCTCTGCCCTATCCCAGGCACAACGTCCTTTAACCTCCTGTTTCCCATGACAACCAAGTGTTTATGTGTATGAGTGCCTCACCATGACAACCACATGTTTAAGTGTGTGAGAGGCTCACCATGACAACCAAGTGTTTATGTGTATGAGTGCCTCACCATGACAACCACATGTTTAAGTGTGTGAGAGGCTCACCATGACAACCGAGTGTTTATGTGTGTGAGTGGCTCACCATAGCGATGGTGCAGTTGAGGAACTGGCTGCAGCCCTTGGCCAATATGCTATTATGCTATACCATGCTATTATAATATACCATGCTAATATGCTATACCATGCTAATATAATACATCATGCTAATATGCTATACCATGCTATTATAATATACCATGCTAATATGCTTTACCATGCTACACCATGCTAATATGCTATACCATGCTAATATGCTTTACCATGCTAATATGCTATACCATGCTAATATGCTACACCATGTTAATATAATACATCATGCTAATATGCTATACCATGCTAATATAATACACCATGCTATTATAATATACCATGCTAATATGCTATACCATGCTAATATGCTATACCATGCTATTATGCTATACCATGCTAATATGCTATACCATGCTAATATGCTACACCATGCTAATATGCTATACCATGCTAATATGCTTTACCATGCTAATATGCTTTACCATGCTAATATGCTACACCATGCTATTATATTATACCATGCTAATATGCTATACCATGCTAATATGCTACACCATGTTAATATGCTTTACCATGCTAATATGCTACACCATGTTAATATAATACATCATGCTAATATGCTACACCATGCTAATATAATACACTATGCTAATATGCTTTACCATGCTACACCATGCTAATATGCTATACCATGCTAATATAATACACCATGCTAATATGCTACACCATGCTAATATGCTAATATATTATACCATGCTATTATGTTACACCAAGCTAATATGCTATACCATGCTATTATGGTATACCATGCTATTATGGTATACCATACTTATATGCTATAAGGATTGAGAACATGACGTATTCCCAGTGGCATTTTGGGAATCTGCGTCACAAAATATGCTAATAATACGTGTGTCTCACCATGACGACGGTGCAGTTGAGGTTGAGGCACTGGCCGCAGCCTTTGGCCAGCATGAAGCTGGCACCACCCGGCGCATTCTGCAGCATCGCCATGACGAACAGCAGGCTGTTGAGCCCCGCGTACGCACACAGGAAGAGCAGCTTGCGGCTGTTGTTGAGCCAGTAGGCGCGCGTCAGGTAGCGCGGCGTGGGGCGACGTCTGTTCTCCACTGCAGGAGGCTTCAGCCAGTTAGCAGCACTGCAGACATACACACACACACACATGCCCGCACACACACACACACACACACACACACACACACACACACACACACACACATGCCCGCACACACACACACACACACACACACACATACACACATATATACAAATATACATAAACACACACACACATACAAATACACATATACAAATATACATACGCACACACACACACACACACACAGTGTGCAGGCCAAGGACAGAGGCAGGAGGATCACACAGACACGGCTCTAGAGTTCAGGGGGATCTAGTCAGAGTCTAAAAAACAGATCACACACACAGGGGATCTAGTCAGAGTCTTGAAAACAGATTACACACACAGGGGATCTAGTCAGAGTCTAGAAAACAGATCACACACACAGGGGATCTAGTCAGAGTCTAGAAAACAGATCACACACACAGGGGATCTAGTCAGAGTCTAGAAAACAGATCACACACACAGGGGATCTAGTCAGAGTCTAGAAAACAGATCAAACACACAGGGGATCTAGTCAGAGTCTAGAAAACAGATCACACACACAGGGGATCTAGTCAGAGTCTAGAAAACAGATCAAACACACAGGGGATCTAGTCAGAGTCTAGAAAACAGATCAAACACACAGGGGATCTAGTCAGAGTCTAGAAAACAGATCACACACACAGGGGATCTAGTCAGAGTCTAGAAAACAGATCACACGGACATGGGTGTAGTGTGCCGGGGATAAACTAGTAATCTGATGTGCTGAGTGCACACCTTATGGTGAGGTTCTCCATGACTTCTGGAAAGTTCTCGAGCTCGGCCTTCAGCTCCTCAAACGTGATGAAACCGCTATTGTCCTTATCAGCTGACTCGAACAGCGCGAGCGTCAGGTCGTCCAGCTTCTCCTCCGGCAGAGAGATGGCGCTCTCGCGCAGGCACGACTTCAGCACCGTGCGCAGCTCGTCTGGGTCGATGGAGCCACTGCCTGAGAGGAGGATGGAATTGGGATTATCTGATGCTAATATGCTATACCATGCTATTATGCTATACTGTGCTAATATGCTATACCATGCTATTATGCTATACTGTGCTAATATGCTATACCATGCTATTATGCTATACCACGCTATTATGCTATACCATGCTAATATGCTATACCGTGCTAATATGCAATACCATGCTATTATGCTATAGGCTACCGTGCTAATATGCAATACCATGCTAATATGCTATACCACGCTAATATGCGATACCATGCTATTATGCTATACCATGTTGTTATACTATACCATGATGTTAATATGCTATACCACGCTATTATGCTATACAATGCAACAGTTGCTAGGTTACGAGGACGCTGGCAAGACACGCCGCTCCGTCTGGCATCATGTTTTTGCTTGTTTTTATGTCATTTTCGTAATTTCATGTTTTATTCCATTCGTTTTTTGTAGTTATTTGTCTATTTAAATGTTTTCACTCTTAGTTTACGTTATTTTCGATAGTCTTGTGCTCTTTGTTAGTCTTCATTTTGCTGCGTATCTACAACTTGGCTGATGCCATGAACGTTTGGCATGAACCGCTGACGATGGCTAGCTCTTGCCTCGGGCCTCTCGTCCTCCATCCGTGAGCGGCGCTGCGCTTCAGGACTGGTCAGGAGAGCTAAGGACCGGCTACCAACTGCGGGCGATGTGCTGCTACCGCCGAGCTACTGCTGGCCGGCGAGCTGCCATGGTCTGCTGCCTGGAATCTGGATCGAGCTAACATCAGCTAACATCAGAAGCTAAAGGCAAACTGTCGCTGTTGGGGTCCACTGAGTTGCTGATCTGCAGGATCACCCACAACTTCTGACTGTTCTGTTATGCTGCTCTCCAGCCGGCCTGCTAGCGCCATCAATTTAACCGGATTAAGCTATATGCGCCATCCATGCCATGGGACTTTGGTCAATTGGACTACATTAACGTGGACTTTTCTGTTTTTGTTTGTTTTATTATTTATTTGGCTTTTGTTTATTTGTCTAAACAACCCTAACCCCCCCCCCCCCCCCCCCCCCCCCCCCACACACACTTGAGCAAGGCTCAAGGCCTGAATGTTTTTCAGGAAAGATCTTCTGTTTTTTTTAATAACAATGGGCACTGAGCACTCAGATACCCAGGGTGTGAGTGGATGTAGTACAGTATGTGTGTGTGTGTGTGTGTGTGCGTGTGCGTGTGCGTGTGCGTGTGTGTGTGTGTGTGTCCACTCACCGTCCACATCGTAGACCTGGAAAAGGAAGCGCAGCTTGTCGGTCTCGCTGCCGTGGATGAGCAGGTCCAGAGCGCCCAGCAGCTCGTCCAGACTGATGGAGCTGCTGCCGTCCGAGTCAAACAGAGCGAAGAAGCGCTCCGCAAAGAAGGACTGCCACACCGCAACCACACACACACACACAACAACCACACACACACACACACAAATAACAACCACACACACACAAACAAACATGTTAGAAGAAAAACCCTCCGCAAAGAAGGACTGCCACACCACAACCACACACACACACACAAATAACAACCACACACACACACACACACACACAAATGACAATCACACACACACAAACACACAAATAACAACCACACACACACACACACAAATAACAACCACACACACACAAATAACAACCACACACACACACACACACAAATAACAACCACACACACACACACAAATAACAACCACACACACACACACACACAAATAACAACCACACACACACAAACACATAAATGACAATCACACACACACAAACACACAAACAAACATGTTAGAAGAAAAACCCTCCGCAAAGAAGGACTGTGCCACTACAACCACACACACACACACAAATGAACAAACATGTTAGAAGAACATCCAACAACATCAGCCCTTGCCCAGCTTCCACCCCACAGTGCAGGGAAGGCCGATGACCACACCATGCCAACCATGACCACGCCATGCCAACCATGATCACACCATGCCAATCATGACCACACGATGCCAATCATGCCCACACCATGCCAATCATGATCGCGCAATGCCAATCATGACCATGCGATGCCGAACATGATCACACATGATCACACGATGCCAGTCATGATCACACGATGCCAATCACCTCTTTGACTTTGAGGGCGGTTTTAAACTCGTCCAGGTCAATCTCTTTGTCATCACCAGCGATACTCTCAAACTGTCTGGTAACCCACTCCAGCCAGCGGGCGTCCTCCTCCTGACTCATGGTGCACATGCAGCGCTGCTGGGACACAACACAGAACACAGCCATCAGAACACGGAACACAGCCATCAGAACACACAACACAGCCATCAGAACACACAACACAACACGGAACACAGCCATCAGAACACACAACACAACACGGAACAACAACAATCAGAACACGGAACATAACAATCAGAACACAGAACGCAACAATCAGAACACAGAACACAACAATCAGAACACAACGATCAGAACACAGAACACAACAATAAGAACACAACAATAAGAACACAACAATAAGAACACAGAACACAACAATAAGAACACGGAACACAACAATCACAATACAGAACACAACAATCACAACACGGAACACAATAATCAGAACACAGAACACAACAATCAGAACATAACAATCAGAGCACACAACACAACAATAAGAACACAGAACACAACAGTTAGAACAGCAGACCACAGAGTAAAGGGTTCTTATGTCAGTGGCTCATGTCTTATAAAAACAGCTGACACTATATGCAATAACATGTAGAATAGTATTTTCAAATGTACTTTGTCTTGTATTTCAAATGTACAATAATTTCACTCATTCAAAATCAAAAAGGCATACATACTAACTGGTCAATGGTTGGATTATCTGGCCTTTGATCAAAGTCATCTACAGATGGAACCACCAATCCCCCAAAGAATCAATACATTCACCTGTGAGAATGATTTCCTCTCCGTTGGTCGCTTGCAGAAACCAGCCTTGTAGAAGTGAGACGACCCTGATTCTCTGTGTATGAGTAAGGGATGTGCTTGCTCTGTGGGATGAGTAGGCTCTCTGTGTATGTGTAAGTGATGTACTGGTGATCTCTCTGTGTGTGTATGTGTAAGTGATGTGCTGGTGATCTCTGTGTGTATGTGTAAGTGATGTGCTGGCTATCTCTCTCTGTGTGTGTAAGTAAGTGATGTGCTGGTGATCTGGGGTGATCTGTGATGTGCTGGTGATCTGGGTGATCTGTGATGTGCTGGCTATCTCTCTGTGTATCTCGGTGATCTGGGGTGATCTGTGGTTGTAAAGGCCACGCCTGCCTGCTGTCCAACAGGCTTCAGAAGGAAGAGCACAGCAGCTGTGCCTGACAAGCTCACCCCCACTGTGCTGAAGAGCAGCACAGCACCAGGCCTCACACACACACACACACACACACACACACACACACACACACACACACACACACACACACACACACACACACACACACACACACACACACACACACACACACAGCACCAGGCCTCTCACACACACACACACACACACACACACACACACACACACAGCACCAGGCCTCTCACACACACACACACACACACACACACAGCAACAGGCCTCTCTCTCTCACACACACACACACACACACACACACACACACACACACACACACACACACAGCAACAGGCCTCTCTCTCTCTCTCTCACACACACACACACACACACACACAGCAACAGGCCTCTCTCTCACACACACACACACACACACACACACACACACACACACACACACACAGCACCAGGCCTCTCTCACACACACACACACACACACACACAGCACCAGGCCTCTCACACACACACACACACACACACACACAGCACCAGGCCTCTCACCCCACAGCCTTCACTAGATCAGCACCAGGCCTCACACTATCACCCCACAGCCTTCACTAGCCTCTCACTATCACCCCACAGTCTTCACTAGCCTCTCACTTACTGTACACCCCACAGCCTACACTAGATGGACATATGGAATATATAATAATATAATATAGTTTATACCACTGCTTGGTCAAATTTCCTATTGTGATGCGCTATTTGGAACGTGCATTATTTTTCTATATACCGCACGGCTATGAAGTAGTTCCCTTCTTTTGGGCTTTTTACACTTGAATATTAATTTGCCAATGTGAATGTAACGGTAAAAACAACAACGTTGTATCTAAGACAGCGGCAATATAAACGAAAGTGATAGTAGCAGTAGTATAAGCGGGATAATCAACTCCGCCCCGTGCGTTTATATGAAAATAATGCACTTCTCGAAGTGTAAAGTCCCCTCCGCCTGCGGCATCGGGTCCTTATTAACACTTCGAACGTGCATTATTTTCCTATAAACGCACGGGGTGCGTCGTTGATTATCCCTTACATATTCTATTCTATTCTATATGTATAATACATATATATATGAAAATGTTTAGATGCTTCCCAATTATACAATAATATTTAATCCTAAACTTCAGTCTATACTGATATTGCTCTATTGCACTCACCCTCGACCATGGCAACTATTCGTACTGTTCTGCATTCTTATTCTTTCCATGTTATTGTTGAGTGTTGTACTTTGAGAACAAAGATTAACCGTGTTTGTTCACGCAAACCTGACCAATAATGCTGATGCTGATTCTGAATAAATAAATCAAGATGAAATGAAGGTATAAAGTCCATTCTGGCATCGTGGGTAAAGGCTTCTTTTATATATATATATATATATATATATATATATATATACACACACACACACACACACACATATATATATATATATATATATATATGTATATATGTATACATAGTGCCTCCCACCATAAGTATTGGAACACATTCTTAAGTTGACTATAAAGAGGACTATATAATCATCTTTTGGAAATTAATCGTAATGCCTTAAACAAAACAAATGAGGAAATATCCAACGTTTAAGGACATCAATTTTCTTTGTGAATGAATAATCTATCGTAAATAAATACATGCTATCCTTAAAGTACAGGGGTCATAAGTGTTAAGCCTATGTGTTAACATTTCCATAGAGGCAGGCAGATTTATTTATTTTTTTTAAATGCCAGTTATTTCATGGATCCAGGACACTATGCACCTTGAGAAAGTCCCCTTGGCCTTTGGAATTCAAATCCCACATCATCACATACACCATACCTAGAGATTACTAGCTGGTTTGATTTGCATTGAGCTCAATGAGAATACCCCCCAGGACTGCAAACTCAAACTGAAAAACAATTCTTTGTCCTTTCAAATAATCTTACCCAAAATAAACAACAACAAAATAAACAACAACAAACAAACAAAAAGCATGTAGCCCACCTATCCACTTCGTGCCATTTTTATTGTGAGGTTATTTATTATATTGTGAGTAAGATAGTGTGACAACTGTTGGATTTCATCGGTTAATTATCCATTCCGCCACTAGGTGGAGTAAGATCACAACTTTCTAGGTGAGGGGAGCCTTTATATTTTCGCTGTATTGACTAATGTAGATGCCACATTTTTATTGTAGACCTTTGAACATATGTGCATATGAGATAGGTTAGTTATATTCTGTATGCAGCTCAATAACGATGCTAAGGCCCTCGCTTTGAGTTGGTTCGGTTTTTTGCTATCAATGCAACCTATGCAACATTGTCATTATAAAAGTCTATTTTAGTGTCTGTGACAGTTGACCCGACATCAGTTACTACATGTACTAAAGAATAACAGTATTTTTTTAAATCTAAGCAGCACACAGAACAAAACTTTGGTAGGAGGGCAGCACAGTCGCCTGTTCTACGAGCTGCGCTATACATTAAACTTGCGCAAATCAAGGACGCAGTTCGCCGATTGTGGCAGCTGCAGCACTGTGCAGCAAATGTGTTCAGTGTGCAGCCAGAGAAACACACCCAGCGGAAAAGCGTCCACGCCACGACAGAACAGCGTGCAATGCCTCTCTATAAAGCTGCAGCCGCGGGCTGGAATCGCCACACAACGACAGCCGAAGACGGTATTTCGCTGCAATGGCTATTATGTATCGACATTAATAGAACATTTGAAACAATGAAACGACTAAAGCCTTGCAAATGTGGTCTTTGAGCCAGAGGACTAGGCGGGCGGGCCGGTTATGTAACTCAATGTGACTCAATCAAGCAATGGCTCTGCTCTATTCCTGCGCCAGCTATAACGGCAGCAGAGTTCACGTCAGTGGCCTGAATGATGGGTAATGTTTATTCATTTATTCAATACATTTAACAATCGTTAAATGTGTTTCCTCGAAAAATGCGTTTGATAGACTTAACAAAATGGCGCCTGTGTGTTAAGGTCAGGTGATGTGTCGTCTTCTCCATTTTAGCTGGAACATTTTAATTGGCAACGAAACTACGGGGGTGGGACCATAATTTGCATTTTCATTGGTAAGGTTATGTGACGTCCGATTTTGGGCGAAGCGATTTCTCAATTTATTTGTTTAAATTGGTGTCAGTCTGGATGAACAAAATGTGTCAATCTGGTCAATCTTGTTGTTGAGATGGGCTGATCTTAAAGTGAGTTCAGCAGTCTGCTTGAGTGCCCTGGTGGGGGCTTGTCCGCTGTGTTCTTTCTAGGACAGCTGGGGACTGCACATTCGTTCGTGGACACATGTAGAATACAAGACCGACACAGCGAGAACATATTTTCAAGATTATTTGCACTTTTCAATCGTGTTAGTAAGAGATATCACACCCCGTCATTTCTTATTGTTTTGTCTTTATTTCACCTCACATAACCATATGTTGTTTTCTGTAGATAGAAATGTTCCGTTTTGGATGGAATAAACTGCATCTAGAGGGATGGCATACAGGTTTTGCGACACGATGGCTCTATTTCCAATTAGATTCGTGTCCGCTTACTTGCTTGTGAATTAACGGCCTTGAGTTGTTGATATACCCTAAATTATTGCTCCGAGTGGTGCCTCGGGCGACGTCACGTTTCAACAAAACTGAAAATACTTTCTCCGAGGGTAACTTGTTTAATAAATGATGATAGCACATGAACTACTAACAGTCCTTTCTCAACCAAACTCCGCCTCATTGAAGGATTGGACGTTGGGCGTCTGCAAGTGTTAGAAGTACCCATTCTTGTCTATTGATTGGCTGTATGTGACGACAATCACATACCATGTCCCGCCCTCTAAAGCGATCAAGGTAGTGTGTGCCCTGTGTCTGAGTCATAGGTCTGAGTGAGAGGCGGTATCCTGAATAACGCTTTTGCATGTCCAAGTGTTTCTGTATCTCCTAATTGCTTTACTGAAGCCGAAATGGATATGAAGAAAAGAATTCATCTAGAATTACGGAATCGGACACCATCTGATGTAAGAACCCTTTTGGTGAATTAATTTGGACTTGAAAGACAGCATGCAGCGTGATGCTGCCCTTGCTCCGGGTTAAAGGCGCACAGCAGCGAAGTTGATGTGGCATGTTCTTGGATGGACTTTAAATGTAGTCGGCTTCAAGATGTCATTTGTTGAAGAATTACCTTAGATCCAGAATGGCATTTGTCATCCCTCTTGAGCTCACAGAACTATGTGCTAGCGCTTTGTGTTGTGTGTAAATGCAGTGGTGTGCAGCCCGACGGCGGCTGAAGTAAACAAGGGTATCAGTGTGGAGCCATGTTTGTAACTTTAATCTCGTGCGCGCCCTTTTCATTTAGCACACAACTGCATGAAGCCAGAACTTGATCATTTCTGGCATTCTTCTATTGAGTAACTGTCGGTGTGTGAAAGATCAGCCGTTTGTTAAGATTTCCATTAACATCCTCCGGTGTGTCAACATGTGATGGCGATAATGTAGCGTTAAATTTAATCTGTGAAACAATGTTGGAAGGTGCGTTGACGTTATAACGTTAGCCAAGTAAGCTAGCTAACATTAGCTAACATTAGTCTGTAGCTATGACTATCCAGCTTTTAGCTTGTGGTTAACCCCAACCTGTACGTTTGTTGCACGGTGTGTAGAACAATAATGTTTGAAAAACATACTTTAGTAGTTAATGCAACGTTATATCTTATCTATAAACAAAACCACCCCTTTGAAGTAAAACATGCGGCACTTATCAAGATGATATTGCGTTCTGGAATGTTTATTTCACATTAGCAGCTATCGTAAATGTACCTCTAACGTTTGTAAACTACACTTTTTCTTAACACTAATGCAACGTTTTATCCAGTGTTGTCAATTGTAGGATTGACTGTATACCTTTGATCCCATCGGTAATGTGTACAAATCTTTAACTTGCTTTAACGCATAACTCCCAAGAAGTCGAGCCCCATGTCTTGCCGTTCACCATCACTCTCCGCCCGCTGTCTGGTGTGTGTGCGCCCTGGTCGGGTGAGAGAAGGTTAACAAGGCATGTGTTCAGGCGTACGGTTAAGTTCCGGCGTAGGGGAGAGTGGGGTAAAGTGAGACATTTTTTACATTGGCTCCCCTCCAAGCGAGCTTAAATGATATATCGGTGAAATTGACACATTTCCCATTAATTCAGGATGTTTCCTTGCAATGGTAATGATCAGAATGTATTTAGGATGAAAGGCAGTGACAATATAATGTTTTTTTAAAAAGTGGTCTTGTGTCTCACTTTACCCCAGCTTCGGGGTAAAATGAGACAGACCAGAAAAGTCAATGGTGTAAAGTGAACCAGCTTGGGGTAAACTGATTCACATAGTTTTTCCACTCTGAAACATCAACAGATGTTGTAACAGTTAGAATCCTGACTAGTAATAGAATCATGGGGATTGGTCAATTAAGCATTTTATTTCCTAAGCACTTGAAAGTGATTCTAAACAAAATCAAATACAACATAATGTAGGCTAATTCAAAATGTTTAATTAACATTCAATTGAGAGATAGAAATCACCTTGCTGTAATTCAACTTATACACTACAAAATATCCTGTAGGCTGTATAAAAGTCTTAATATAAAAATATTATTGAACACAGCCTCACACACATATAATAATAATAATAATAATAATAAACAATTTCAGCCAACAGAACACAGTCTGTGGGTCAGAACACAGGACCCTTAGAGCCAGAACAGCCTGGGACTCAACAGGACTAGATCCTAAATTAGAGCATCAGTCATTCTCTACTCTTGCAGGCGAAGATGAACAATTGCTCTCTACGGGTGGTTCCACCACGCCTCTTAGGTTCAGGCATCTTCTTCACCACATCTGCTTTGGAAACATATGCCACATCTTTTTTTAATTTAATCCAATTCACAGAGCATTGTACATGTACCAACACTTTACTGTGCACAGCATTTTAATGTGTAGCCTACTAGAGCCATACTCTTAACCTAATATGTACCAGAATTTTTAATATGTAGCCTACTAGCACTTTAAAGGAACACTTCACCGTACGTTATTCGCTTAATTAAGACAAGTTGATACATACCTCTCACGCTTCAATGCGTGCACTCACTGGCTCTGGCGCGCGGCACAACTTTGATAGCACTTAGCTAGCCCAATGCATTCATTAGGATCCAAACTGAGTTAGAAGTGACCAAACACCTCCATGTGAAACGTGACAGGTATGTATCAACTCGTCTTAATTAGGGAAATAACACAGTTTAATATGAAAAAAATGGTGAAGTGTTCCTTTAATTTGCCCTCTAGTGTCCATGTGTAGCTTACCTGCTGTGGCTTTTGTGCTGTAAAGACACCTGACTCATCCACATTATAAATCATGTGTGGAGGGTATGCATGCCTGTTAAAGATGAGAGGCATAGTAAGAACCATATCAGAATCAAAGATCTCACAGGTAAAGCCTCCGTAAAGCATTTGCAACTAAATGATTAATTCTGTCATCTGTCCATCACTACAGCCAGATTGTCAAAGAACTCCCTGACTGTGGTTTTATTGAAGGCTGTAGCCCTTCCCAGGGATGTTGCCTCTGGAGTTCGGACAGAGAGATGGCGACGTGCTAGGAAGCTGCAAAACCAATCTTCACTTAGAGTAGATAAATCATTATTATTATAAGATTAAGATAGCTTTAGTAGTTAGGCCTTAATTAACCTATATAATCATGTGATCTCTTGCACCCTAGCTACCTGCACATTGTGTCTTTGACCAATTGGCAGGGACAGGGATATTGTTTCTCTCTGCATATTCAAATGCAAGTTGACGGCACTCAAGTGGAGTCAATATTTCTGTCCCTTGCAGCTGTTCTGATAGACTTCTTTCCTTCCTTGACCTCAGCAGCTGCACTCTCCATCTCCTCGAGGGGTGTTTTGCCCCAGGTTGTCTTCCTGGTGTATTGCCTTGGCATGATGGCTTTTCTACAATGTTCATCACATTTAAAATAAAAATGTAACATTACATATGAATTCATATGTAATAAATTATAATAATAATGAAGATTATTGATAATTAATACATTATATAAATATTATAATATATTATAATATATAAATAATAAAAATAATAATGATTAATTACATTAAAATATGTTTAAAACTAAACTTAACTTGTGCCTCATGGTGGGGTAAAGTGAGTCACTGTATCACTTTACCCCACACCATTTGTCTCATTTTACCCCACCTCCACCATTTTAGAAAAAATGACCTCTCTAAGCAATTCAGGCTAACCTTCAGCTAGCATCATCACATGATTGTATATGTTGTTAGTTCATCAACAGGTATGATATACGTTTTTCTACCTGAATCAATTCGTTTTGGCACAGCAGCTGATTAAGTTGACAGCAAGAAAATTTACTTTTACATGCACAAAAAACATTTTTTGGGAAAAAACATGCTTACCTCAGCAAAACGAGCTTCTCTCCTTCATGGCCAAGGGGAAATGGGAAGGGCTTGAAAACAAAATGCTCACATGGGCACCAATGTGTTCTGTTGCCTAGATACAGGGTGTGTCTCACATTACCCAGTGTCTCACATTACCCCACTCTCCCCTACGTGGTCCATCAAGCAGGAACTGCTTTCAGGATAAGTGAACAAACTCATGTACTGAAAAATATGTCGGGTTGTGTAGGTAGGATACGGCGCGCTATGATTTTCGTACCCTTGTCCTGGTAAGCATAACAGCTGCGTTATATGCCGCCATTTTAGTGGTTGATTAACTAACTACACCATCTACTTGACCGGAAAAATGGCCTGTCTGTTAATGTCAAAGAGCTGAAAACAATATCTTCAGTTTCCGCGGTTAGATCACCCAGTTGATTTTACTGTGCGGTCGCGTGGTTGGTTGAGCCCTATGCCACCTATTGTCTTTGCTTGGTAGCACAAGTGGCACGGATGCTCTGTTAAGCCGAAGTGATAATGTTGGCTAAATTGGTTTACTATGAAGTTCGGAGTGTAATACGATAGAAATATACTTGTATTTGCTTACACATACTATGGATATGGAATCAGTGTCGTCGGCCATTTTGCATTAAACGTTAGCCAAATAAAATCGTGCGTTACAGAAACTTGTTACAAGCAAGCATCCTTATGCCATTCAGTATGTTTTAAAACGGAAGTAGTGTAATGTGGAAGCGGCTGCTACCCACGTCTTAAAAATGAATTTGCTCTTTCATGGCTATTAGTATGGTTTGCAAATGTAACATACGATTTAACTGTACGCCAAGACGCGACACGTCGGAAGCCACTGTGGTTTGCCAAGAACTTAATAAAATAATTATAAGCTCAACACCAGTGATCAATGGGAGGTCGAGATGGAACAGACTGTTTTCGGGAGCTCGTGTGTTCCAGAGTGCGCTGCATTAATGCCAATTAGCTCCGTGACACCTGTTTATTGGCGCCTGCGCTGCATCAGTGGGAACATGATGTATGCCACCTTGCAGGCTCAAGACTCGCATGCATTTAGACACAGGTCTAAACTCCTCAGACACGCACGCAGAGGGGTTAGAGTGGACACAGGTCTAAACTCCTCAGGCACGCACACAGAGGGGTTAGAGTGGACACAGGTCTAAACTCCTCAGGTCTCTCCGGGACTGGGCAGACTATACTAGCATAACCTGCAGCTCTGCTATGGAGCTCCAGCACATTCTAGCTAGTAATCTTGGGAACAGTAACAGACCTGTTGTGCAGTTAGTCCTGCGTGCAATCTAGGGAACAGTAACAGTAACAGACCTGTTGTGCAGTTAGTCCTGCGTGCAATCTAGGGAACAGTGACAGTAACAGACCTGTTGTGCAGTTAGTCCTGCTAGTAATCTAGGGAACAGTAACAGACCTGTTGTGCAATTAGTCTGCTAGTAATCTAGGGAACAGTGACAGTAACAGACCTGTTGTGCAGTTAGTCCTGATGAAACCCTTTTTTAGGGTGCTTAACAGCAGTTGGTGTGAAAGCATCAGTCGCACTCGGGTCCGCACTAAATCAAGCAGACCGAAACCGCCAACAGAGAGGGTTAAAGCGGAGCGAGAGGCGCAAACGCTCAATAATTTCCGCGTTCTGTCTTCGCAAAGGGGAGGGGGGCTAAATCCCCCTTTAAGCAGACCTGTTAACATTCGAACTGAACTGCTTGCCAATCTGACAGAGATCGATATCCCACTATGACGTCTTTGCGACACACCTCTTTAAGCAGACAGGAACTGTTCTAATTTTTCTCCCATAGAGATGCATTATGTTGCTCTATCTTGTCAGTAATTAAGGATCTTTGCCGCCAAAAAGAGGTGGTCTCGGTCTGCTTGACTCCGCACCAAATGCCAGACTCTGGTGCTGTCCCTTTGGTGAGAATGCAAACTGGGGAAACAAAATTGTGAGTCAAAATTGACGCTTATTTCTACCGGTCCCGGAAGATAAATATTGATGAAACGTCAAAAGGGCCAATTTTGGTTTGTTTGCTGGTGTGAAAGTCTATTTGCTACATAATAACAATTGTATTGCCTGATGCGGACCAGATAATCGAGCTGGTGGTGTGAACGCACCCTGAGACTTGTCCTGTTGGAATCCCTTGATTCATTCTTCCCATGCTTCTTAGTGTTCCAAGGTATGCTGCACACAATGCTGAATATTTTTAGATAACTGTTTACCTTCATTAGATATATGGACTATTCGTTCTTCTCACATTGTGGACTATTCACATATTCTGGCACAGAGTTGAAAAACAGCTTTGTTTTGGTAGATTTCTCCTTGTCCTGGTGAAATATTAAGGCATTTTTGTCCAAGTGTTACGGCAAGCAACACTCTTGTCATCCCTTACTGATGATTTGACTCGGTGTGATGCTAGCTAGACTAAGAGCAGTGTGAATGTCCTCAATGAGATGCAGAACAGAGTCCAGTGGACACACACACACACACACACACATGCTTGCTAGACTAAGAGCAGTGTGAATGTCCTCAGGAGTCAACCCTGCTTTGAGGTGTGTGTGTGTGTGTGTGTGTGTGTGTGTGTGTGTGTGTGTGTGTGTGTGTGTGTGTGTGTGTGTGTGTGTGTGTGTGTGTGTGTGTGTGTGTGTGTGTGTGTGTGTGTGTGTGTGTGTGTGTGTGTGTGTGTGTGTGTGTGTGTGTGTGTGTGTGTGTGTGTGTGTGTGTGTGTGTGTGTGTGTGTGTGTGTGTGTGTGTGTGTGTGTGTGTGTGTGGGCTGCTCCATGCTAAGGTTGGCTGTGGCAGCCCAGTAGCAGTGTGTGTGAGAGGTGCTAACGGTGCTCGTGTTGTGTTTCAGGTCAAGGAGCTGGTTCTTGATAACTGCCGATCAAATGAAGGGAAAATCGAAGGCCTCACAGATGAATTTGAAGAGCTGGAGTTTTTAAGCACCATAAATGTGGGCTTAACATCAGTTGCAAATTTGCCGAAATTGAGTAAACTCAAAAAGGTTTGTACATGGATATGTCTTCAGTGACTTAATCACATCTACACTGCTACTAACACTATACTATAATTCAAAAGCACATCTCTATAGTTAAGTTAAGTAAATGTTCTTGATGTTTTACATTACATTACATTACATTACATTTCATTTGGCTGACGCTTTTTAACCAAAGCGACTTACAACATGGAAAAAAAACAATTAGGATTTTTAAGAGCATTTTGAACAACAATAAATAAATACAATAAGTGCATCAGTGGGTCTAGTAAGTGCATAATAAGTGAATAAGTGCATGAGTGAGTGCGATTGTCTGAAATAGTGCTATGAGAGGAGATGTTCTTTGAAGAGCTGGGTTTTCAGACCTTTTTTGAAGATGGCTAGGGATGTTCCTGCCCTAGTTGGACCAGATAGTGCATTCCACCAACGAGGGACGACAGATGAGAAAAGTTTGGATTGGCCTGCGCGTGCTGGTGGAAGAGCTAGACGTCGCTCAGCTGAGGAGCGCAGCGGTCGTGTGGAGGCATATGCCTGTATGAGGGCATTGAGATAGGTGGGGGCAGAGCCGGCGAGTACTTTGTAGGCAAGGGTTAGAGTCTTGAATTTGATGCGTGCGGCCAGCGGTAGCCAGTGTAGCTGGATGAGCAGTGGGGTGACATGTGCCCTTTTGGGTTGGTTGTAGACCAGGCGTGCTGCTGCATTCTGGATCATTTGAAGGGGTTTAACAGCGCAGGCTGGGAGACCTGTCAGGAGGGCGTTACAGTAGTCAAGTCGAGAGATGACTATTGCCTGTACCAGGAGTTGGGTAGCATCTTGAGTCAAGTCAAGTTTTAATAGTTTGATTAAAGGTTGGGTGTGGAATTCACAAAACGGCCAGCAGATTTGGAAAATAGACAACTGAGTAGTCCCGCCTCCATTCGAAGGACATGGACGCGCATTCATGCACAAGCCAGAATTCAGATGCGCGAGAGCGCGCCAGGCTAGGCACTCTTGAGCTGTATGAAGTGAAATGCCAGCCTGGCGTCTGCACAGCACTTATGAGTTCTAGTCTCCATATGCCAGCCTGGCGTCTGCACAGCACTATAGCTCTAGTCTCCATACAATCGCTCACATCAACTTCCCCAAGCAGCTTACTTAGCTAACTAGTTTTACATTCTTTATTCACCTCCAAAGGGCTGTAGGTAATAGTTCCACAAATCCCAGAAGGCAGATGATTTTATACATTATCGTAAAAGCACCAATTTCTAAAACCAATGATTCTTTTTAATATACCAAAACAACGTTTGATAAATGAACCTTTCATTTTTCAGTAGCCATGGGTGTGTATATTTGAACAGAATCTGGTTTGGTTCTTACCGGGGCTTTTACCTCCTGAAATTTCCGAGTGTGGTGCTGACCTGTTGGTTCGCCTATATTCCACTGAAGCCCCAAGCGGTTAAGTGTCAGTGTAAGGTTTACAACACTCTTCGAGTCACGGTAAAATGTCATTTTTGCTGCATAGCTTATTTATTGCGTGGGTACTTGAGTTAATGTAGGAATCAGCTGTCTTAGTTTGTATAGAAATTAAGTGACACAACAAGAGGGGAACATGGGGGACGTGCAGTAGAGGGGAACATAGGGGACGTGCAGTAGAGGGGAACATAGGGGACGTGCAGTAGAGGGGAACATAGGGGACGTCCAGTAGAGGGGAACATAGGGGACGTGCAGTAGAGGGGAACATAGCCTCCAGTAGAGGGGAACATAGGGGACGTGCAGTAGAGGGGAACATAGCCTACAGTAGAGGGGAACATAGCCTCCAGTAGAGGGGAACATAGGGGACGTGCAGTAGAGGGGAACATAGGGGACGTACAGTAGAGGGGAACATAGGGGACGTGCAGTAGAGGGGAACATAGGGGACGTCCAGTAGAGGGGAACATAGGGGACGTGCAGTAAGCCTACAGTAGAGGGGAACATAGGGGACGTGCAGTAGAGGGGAACATAGCCTC
The DNA here is from genome assembly GCF_963854185.1 of Sardina pilchardus. Classification (NCBI taxonomy): domain Eukaryota; kingdom Metazoa; phylum Chordata; class Actinopteri; order Clupeiformes; family Clupeidae; genus Sardina; species Sardina pilchardus. The sequence continues at coordinate 34,704,324 of NC_085003.1, forward strand.
CAGTAGAGGGGAACATAGGGGACGTGCAGTAGAGGGGAACATAGCCTCCAGTAGAGGGGAACATAGGGGACGTCCAGTAGAGGGGAACATAGGGGACGTGCAGTAAGCCTACAGTAGAGGGGAACATAGGGGACGTACAGTAGAGGGGAACATAGCCTACAGTAGAGGGGAACATAGGGGACGTGCAGTAGAGGGGAACATAGCCTCCAGTAGGGGGGAACATAGGGGACGTGCAGTAGAGGGGAACATAGGGGACGTGCAGTAGAGGGGAACATAGGGGACGTGCAGTAGAGGGGAACATAGGGGACGTGCAGTAGAGGGGAACATAGCCTCCAGTAGAGGGGAACATAGGGGACGTCCAGTAGAGGGGAACATAGGGGACGTGCAGTAGAGGGGAACATAGGGGACGTGCAGTAGAGGTGAACATAGCCTCCAGTAGAGGGGAACATAGGGGACGTGCAGTAGAGGGGAACATAGGGGACGTGCAGTAGAGGGGAACATAGGGGACGTGCAGTAGAGGTGAACATAGCCTCCAGTAGAGGGGAACATAGGGGACGTGCAGTAAGCCTACAGTAGAGGGGAACATAGGGGACGTACAGTAGAGGGGAACATAGCCTACAGTAGAGGGGAACATAGGGGACGTGCAGTAGAGGGGAACATAGGGGACGTGCAGTAAGCCTCCACTAGAGGGGAACATAGGGGACGTGCAGTAGAGGGGAACATAGGGGACGTGCAGTAGAGGGGAACATAGGGGACGTGCAGTAGAGGGGAACATAGGGGACGTGCAGTAAGCCTCCACTAGAGGGGAACATAGGGGACGTGCAGTAGAGGGGAACATAGGGGACGTGCAGTAGAGGGGAACATAGGGGACGTGCAGTAGAGGGGAACATAGGGGACGTGCAGTAGAGGGGAACATAGGGGACGTGCAGTAGAGGGGAACATAGCCTCCAGTAGAGGGGAACATAGGGGACGTGCAGTAGAGGGGAACATAGCCTCCAGTAGAGGGGAACATAGGGGACGTGCAGTAGAGGGGAACATAGGGGACGTGCAGTAGAGGTGAACATAGCCTCCAGTAGAGGGGAACATAGGGGACGTGCAGTAAGCCTACAGTAGAGGGGAACATAGGGGACGTACAGTAGAGGGGAACATAGGGGACGTACAGTAGAGGGGAACATAGGGGACGTACAGTAGAGGGGAACATAGGGGAAGTACAGTAGAGGGGAACATAGGGGACGTGCAGTAGAGGGGAACATAGGGGACGTGCAGTAGAGGGGAACATAGGGGACGTGCAGTAGAGGGGAACATAGGGGACGTGCAGTAGAGGGGAACATAGGGGACGTACAGTAGAGGGGAACATAGCCTCCAGTAGAGGGGAACATAGGGGACGTCCAGTAGAGGGGAACATAGCCTCCAGTAGAGGGGAACATAGGGGACGTGCAGTAGAGGGGAACATAGCCTACAGTAGAGGGGAACATAGGGGACGTGCAGTAGAGGGGAACATAGGGGACGTGCAGTAGAGGGGAACATAGGGGACGTGCAGTAGAGGGGAACATAGGGGACATGCAGTAGAGGGGAACATAGGGGACGTACAGTAGAGGGGAACATAGCCTCCAGTAGAGGGGAACATAGGGGACGTGCAGTAGAGGGGAACATAGCCTACAGTAGAGGGGAACATAGGGGACGTGCAGTAAGCCTCCAGTAGAGGGGAACATAGGGGACATGCAGTAGAGGGGAACATAGGGGACGTGCAGTAAGCCTACAGTAGAGGGGAACATAGGGGACGTGCAGTAGAGGGGAACATAGCCTCCAGTAGAGGGGAACATAGGGGACGTGCAGTAGAGGGGAACATAGCCTCCAGTAGAGGGGAACATAGGGGACGTGCAGTAGAGGGGAACATAGCCTCCAGTAGAGGGGAACATAGGGGGACGTACAGTAAGCCTACAGTAGTTGGTTTCATTTTAGCACGCAGCTCACCAGCTTTGAGTAGGCCGAGGCTATGTGCACAAAAGAGTCACGAGTGCGGGGGGGGGGGGGGGGAGGAAGAGGAAGAGGAGGAAGACCGTTAGATTGACGAACGAGCTATGAAGTGATGGTAGCGGGTAAAGAATCTAATTGGCTGGAGTTTCTCGAGCCCTGCCCGTTCCACAGATGACGTGTTTAATTTCCATTTCAGTGCTTCCAACTCAGTGGCTGTAAGTGGGTTAGCAATAGGATTTCAAGTGATTTTGCAAAAATGGCCAAAAAATACCATACCCTACCTTTAAGTAAATGTTCTTGATGTTGTAATAGTTTGATCAAATTGGTTATGTGCTAATTTCAGCTTGAATTGAGTGACAACCGCATCTCAGGAGGCCTGGAAGTTCTGTCAGAAAAATGTTCCAACCTCACACACCTCAACCTCAGTGGGAACAAAATCAAAGACCTCAGCACCATCGAACCTCTGGTGAGACTGTGTGTGTGTGTGTGTGTGTGTGTGTGACTGTGTGTGTGTGTGTGTGTGTGTCCACTCTAGAGGAAGCTGGAGAGCCTGAAGAGTTCAGACCTGTTCAACTGTGTCCACTCTAACCCGTGTGTGTGTGTGTGTGTGTGTGTGTGTGTGTGTGTGTGTGTGTGTGTGTGTGTGTGTGTGTGTGTGTGTGTGTGTGTGTGTGTGTGTGTGTGTGTGTGTGTGTGTGTGTGTGTGTGTGTGTGTGTGTGTGTGTGTGTGTGTGTGTGTGTGTCCACTCTAGAGGAAGCTGGAGAGCCTGAAGAGCTTAGACCTGTTCAACTGTGAGGTCACCAACCTGAATGACTACCGGGAGAACGTGTTCCAGCTCCTCCCACAGCTCACCTACCTGGACGGCTACGACAAGGAGGACCAGGAGGCGCCCGACTCAGACACAGAGGGCTACGTGGAGGGACTGGACGACGAAGACGACGATGACGAAGATGGTACGTCGAACATCGGGGTGGTGAAGTGGTTAAGGAGCTGGGCTAGTGTGCAGTAGTAGTGTAGTGGTTAAGGAGCTGGGCTAGTGTGCAGTAGTAGTGTAGTGGTTAAGGAGCTGGGCTAGTGTGCAGTAGTAGTGTAGTGTAGTGGTTAAGGAGCTGGGCTAGTGTGCAGTAGTAGTGTAGTGGTTAAGGAGCTGGGCTAGTGTGCAGTAGTAGTGTAGTGTAGTGGTTAAGGAGCTGGGCTAGTGTGCAGTAGTAGTGTAGTGTAGTGGTTAAGGAGCTGGGCTAGTGTGCAGTAGTAGTGTAGTGGTTAAGGAGCTGGGCTAGTGTGCAGTAGTAGTGTAGTGTAGTGGATAAGGAGCTGGGCTAGTGTGCAGTAGTAGTGTAGTGTAGTGGTTAAGGAGCTGGGCTAGTGTGTAGTAGTAGTGTAGTGTAGTGGTTAAGGAGCTGGGCTAGTGTGTAGTAGTAGTGTAGTGTAGTGGATAAGGAGCTGGGCTAGTGTGCAGTAGTAGTGTAGTGTAGTGGTTAAGGAGCTGGGCTAGTGTGCAGTAGTAGTGTAGTGTAGTGGTTAAGGAGCTGGGCTAGTGTGCAGTAGTAGTGTAGTGTAGTGGTTAAGGAGCTGGGCTAGTGTGCAGTAGTAGTGTAGTGTAGTGGTTAAGGAGCTGGGCTAGTGTGCAGTAGTAGTGTAGTGTAGTGGTTAAGGAGCTGGGCTAGTGTGCAGTAGTAGTGTAGTGTAGTGGATAAGGAGCTGGGCTAGTGTGCAGTAGTAGTGTAGTGTAGTGGTTAAGGAGCTGGGCTAGTGTGCATTCAGAACAGGTTGCAATTCGGACAAAACGTTTTTGGAGGACCAGCAATTTGTGAAGAGTAGAAGGAAAAGTACTTGCCCACACTAAGTGGATTGATAGTGTAGTGGATAAGGAGCTGGGCTAGTGTGCAGTAGTAGTGTAGTGGATAAGGAGCTGGGCTAGTGTGCAGTAGTAGTGTAGTGGATAAGGAGCTGGGCTAGTGTGCAGTAGTAGTGTAGTGGATAAGGAGCTGGGCTAGTGTGCAGTAGTAGTGTAGTGGTTAAGGAGCTGGGCTAGTGTGCAGTAGTAGTGTAGTGGTTAAGGAGCTGGGCTAGTGTGCAGTAGTAGTGTAGTGGTTAAGGAGCTGGGCTATTGTTGTAGACTGAAAGTTGTGGGTTCAATTCCCGGCTTCCCCGTTGTGCCCTTGAGCAAGGCACTTAACCCCAAGTTGCTCCGGGGACAATGTAATGACAATGTAATCCCTTGTAGTGTAGTTGACATACAGTATGTAAGTCACTTTGTGCTAAATGTAATGTGATGTGATGTAATTAGCATTGTTCTAAATGTAATGTGATGTGATGTGATTTGCATTGCCAGTGCTAAATGTAATGTGATGTGATGTAATTAGCATTGTGCTAAATGTAATGTGATGTGATGTAATCAGCATTGCCAGCCAGCTGATCCTCACAAACAAGAACTAAGGGTGTTTTCACACCAACATCGTTTGGTGCGCACCAAACGGTCCATTCGTACCAAAACCTCTTAGTTCGGTCCGTTTTCGTTGGTGTGAAAGCACTAATCGCACTCGGGTGCGCACCAAAACAAGCGGACCGAGACCTCCAAAAAGAGGAGGTCTCGGTCCGCTTGACTCCGCACCAAAAGTCGACCTCTGGTGCGGTCCCTCTGGTGAGAACGCGAACTGGGGTCCAAACCATAGACTGTAGGTCAAAATAGTGAGTCAAAATTGGCGCCGATTTCTACCGGAAGATAAACATCGAGGAAAAATCAATCAGGCCAATTTTGGTTCGTTTTTTGGTGTGAAAGCGGACCTCACTGTAGTCTATATGCTACATAATAACAATTTCACTGCCTGAAGCAGACCAAATAATCGAATTAGTGGTGTGAAAGCCCCCTAAGTGTGTAGTCTTCGTGCAGTGTGTGTGCACCTGATAATATTTCTATGAGTCATTAAAAGAATCCGTGTGTGTGTGTGTGTGTGTGTGTGTGTGTGTGTGTGTGTGTGTGTGTGTGTGTGTGTGTGTGTGTGTGTGTGTGTGTGTGTGTGTGTGTGTGTGTGTGTGTGTGTGTGTGTGTGTGTGTGTGTGTGTGTGTGTGTGTGTGTGTGTGTGCAGGAGCAGAGGAGGACTATGATGAAGATGCAGCTCCAGGGGATGAAGATGATGATGACGAAGAGGATGATGAGGAGGGTGGGGGGGAGGACGATGATGACTTAAGTGGAGAGGTGAGCTGTCCCTTCCCCTGCGTCTCTCACACACACACACACACACAGCAAACGCAAACTGGGCACTTGTGTATGTGTGTGAAACGCGGCGTGACGTGAAACTTGTGTGTTGACAGGAGGAGGAGGAGGATGATCTGAACGAAGGTGAAGATGATGAGGACGACGCCGGTGAGTATGAAGTGTGTGTGTGTGTGTGTGTGTGTGTGTGTGTGTGTGTGTGTGTGTGTGTGTGTGTGTGTGTGTGTGCGCATCATGTGATTTGTGTGTGTGCAACATGTGGTGATCTGTGTGTGTGTGTGTGTGTGTGTGTGTGTGTGTGTGTGTGTGTGTGTGTGTGTGTGTGTGTGTGTGTGTGTGTGTGTGTGTGTGTGTGTGTGTGTGTGTGTGTGTGTGTGTGTGTGTGTGTGTGCATCATGTGATTTGTGTGTGTGCAACATGTGGTGATCTGTGTGTGTGTGTGACTCTGTTTCAGATGAGGAGCGGGGGCAGAAGAGGAAACGAGATCCTGAGGACGAAGGTGATGATGATGACGACGACGACGACGACGACGAAGACTAAAGCCGCTTCTTTTCTCGCTTTTTAAAAATGACTTGTGTTTCTAAATGGACATATGAGCTGTGGGCGTGTGTGTGTGGGCGTGTGTGTGTGGGCGTGTGTGTGTGGGCGTGTGTGGGCGTGTGTGTGCGTGTGTGTGTGGGCGTGTGTGTGTGTGGGTGTGTGTGGGGGGGGCTGGGTATGTGAAGTCCAGGTTAGGTCACAGGATTAAGTTTATTTGTTAATTTTTTTTTGTTTACCAACTGCAGACTAGTCCAGTTGCGTTTCTTGCCCTGTTGTCCAGCGCACACACACCCTTTTGGACAGGAGCGCATTCCCTTCCTCAAGGTGTTTGTTCTCGCTACCATGGATACTAAAGGTGTTACCATGGGTACCATGGATGCTGGAATGTGTATCTAGATGTTTTTACAACAGAGAGCAGAAATGTACGTGTACGTGTACGTGTGTGTGTGTGTGTGTGTGTGTGTGTGTGTGTGTGTGTGTGTGTGTGTGTGTGTGTGTGCCTATTTTCATGACTACTGCTTTTATAATCTCACACACAAGCCTGCCCTTACTTTCCTCTGGAAGGGTGTTCATTTTACAGAGTAAACTATTTTACTTTTTGTGTGTGTGGAAGGGTGTCCATTTTACCGAGTAAACTATTTTACTTTTTGTGTGTGTGGAAGGGTGTCCATTTTACAGAGTAAACTATTTTATTTTTTGTGTGTGTGGAAGGGTGTCCATTTTACCGAGTAAACTATTTTACTTTTACTGTGTGTGTGTGTCGTCCTCTGGAGGTTTCATTTTACAGAGTAATCTATTTTACTGTGTGAGTGAGTGCGGCCCTGTCCCAGGGAGGCTGTCTGGGGGGTGCGTGCGTGCGTGCGTGCGTGCGTGCGTGGTCCCTGTCCGTCTTGCTCTGAATGTCTGCCATTAGCGCAGGCTGGCTCCTTCCTGTACGTGAATAGTCTGTGGGGTTTTTGTAAATAGTGACCAAAACTTTTTCTATGCTCTTTTGATAATGGTGTGTGTGTGTGTGTGTGTGTGTGTGCGCGCGCGTGTGCACGTATGCCCTTTTGATAATGATAGACATGTTTCATTATCCAGCTGTAACAATTTAACTATAATAAAATGTTCATTGGACATTGAAGAATCCGTATTGTGAGTGCATGGTGTCCTTTCCTGTGCGTGTCTTGTGCGCTTTTCCACCGACAGAGAACCGCCTCTGCTCCTGTTTGCTAACCAGCATTTGAACCATTGAAAGCAAACAAACAAAAACCAGCTGGGAACGTGATTTAATTAGCACCACACTTACAGACGTTAGTTAGCATTTTACACGGCTAATTAGCACCACACTACAGACATTAGTTAGCAGTTTACACGGCTAATTAGCACTATCCTGCAGACGTTATTACCTTTACTGTTGATGATGCACCTTTGTCAGGGCAAACCCGGCGGAACTGGGTTCGTTGACGCCAATGTTCAAAGAATTCTAAACAAAAACGCGGTGGAAAACGGCCTGAGAGATGAGCGCTACCATGGGCACGGAGGCTGTTCTGCACTGCTCTGATTTGGCCGTCCATCAAGAACGTCTCCCCCAGCTGACAGAACACAGCAAGAACTCCCCAGCCACGGAGGAAGGGCGCCATCTAGTGGCCAAGTGACTGTTCATGCACAACACTGGAGAATGGGCAGGGTATGTATGACACAACACTGGAGAATGGACAGGGTATGTATGACACAACACTGGAGAATGGGCAGGGTATGTATGACACAACACTGGAGAATGGGCAGGGTATGTATGACACAACACTGGAGAATGGACAGGGTATGTATGACACAACACTGGAGAATGGGCAGGGTATGATATGGCACAGGTGTGCGGGGTATGATATGGCACAGGTGTGCAGGGTATGATATGGCACAGGTGTGCAGGGTATGATATGGCACAGGTACTGAGCTGCAGGTGTGCAGGGTATCCCCTCCAGTCACACTAGGTCATCACACTCTCAACAGTCTAACAGGTCAGAGGTCATCTTGAGCGCATGTCCATTGAAACCAGATCAGCTGCAGCTGAAGGTAGTAAAGTTCAACCTGAATGATGTAAGTATAAGTCAGCTGTGCTATATTCAGCATATAAGGGCCTCAGGGTGCTTATTAAGGAAGGATTACAGGGTGCTTATTACAGGCTGGTAAGGAAGGCTGGCTCTGTTGTGGGAGCGGATCTGGAGTGCATCACTTCAGTATCAGACAAAAGGACTCTGAACAAGCTACACAGCATCCTGGACAATGACTGTCATCCACTCTACAGCACTATCATACAGCAGAAGAGCTTGATCAGCTGGAGACTACGCTCCATGACATGCACAACAGACAGACTGAGAAAGTCATTTGTACCCAGGGCCATACAACTGTACAATGCTTCACTGAAGGGAAAAGGAGAGTTGGACTTCTATGCATAGTATATCTGCACCTCCACCCTCTTATACACTTACATGGCATGGCTTACATGTCTACCCTCATGTCTAACTCTTATATTATTACTATGTTAAGTTTATTTTAATTGTCCATATATTTATATTAGTACTGTTATTATTATTACTATGCTTACATTTTGTACTGTACATATTTATTACTGGTCACTAGAATTTAATCTTGCACTGTTGCACTGTTGGACTTATTTGCACTACCAACTTGACACACACCTCAGACTGGATCACAGTACCAATCCTCAGTACATTCATGCATACCTTATCTATACTATTCTACTGCTCCTTTAGTCATGTTGATTGTTGATTTGCTTTTTAATTTTCCTGTTTACATTGTTTACATTGTACTGTATGTTGTGTGTGGTGTCTTAAGCTGCTGGGACCTTGAATTTCCCCTTGGGGATCAATAAAGTATCTATCTATCTATCTAACATTAACAATTCATTCAAAATAAACAAATAATCATGAAATTAAAAAGCTATTTCATCTACAAATATCCATTCTTCCACGGAGTCCCCATAGAATAGTGATGATTGATGACTGATGAGAGATATTAAATGTTGAAGGGGGTCAATATCTACCATAATTGTATAGTCAACATAAGCAAACAAGTTGGGCCAATTGCTCTGTCAGTTAGCACTGTGCTACGATTTAAAATGGAGGTCTTGGAGTTTAACAGTAGATAGACTCTTCTTCATGTGGACTCCTACAGTAGATAGACTCTTCTCCATGTGGACTCCTACAGTAGATAGACTCTTCTTCATGTGGACTCCTAGATAGACTCTCCTTCATGTGGACTCCTATATAGACTCTTCTTCATGTGGACTCCTAGATAGACTCTTCTTCATGTGGACTCCTAGATAGACTCTCCTTCATGTGGATTCCTATATAGACTCTTCTTCATGTGGACTCCTAGATAGACTCTTCTCCATGTGGACTCCTAGATAGACTCTTCTTCATCTGGACTCCGACAGTAGATAGACTCTTCTTCATGTGGACTCCTAGATAGACCCTTCTTCATGTGGACTCCTAGATAGACTCTTCTTCATGTGGACTCCTACAGTAGATAGACTTCTCCATGTGGACTCCTAGATAGACTCTTCTTCATGTGGACTCCTAGATAGACTCTTCTTCATGTGGACTCCTACAGTAGATAGACTCTTCTTCATGTGGACTCCTAGATAGACTCTTCTTCATGTGGACTCCTACAGTAGATAGACTCTTCTCCATGTGGACTCCTACAGTAGATAGACTCTTCTTCATGTGGACTCCTACAGTAGATAGACTCTTCTCCATGTGGACTCCTAGATAGACTCTTCTCCATGTGGACTCCTACAGTAGATAGACTCTTCTCCATGTGGACTCCTAGATAGACTCTTCTTCATGTGGACTCCTACAGTAGATAGACTCTTCTCCATGTGGACTCCTACAGTAGATAGACTCTTCTCCATGTGGACTCCTAGATAGACTCTTCTTCATGTGGACTCCTACAGTAGATAGACTCTTCTTCATGTGGACTCCTACAGTAGATAGACTCTTCTCCATGTGGACTCCTAGATAGACTCTCCTTCATGTGGACTCCTACAGTAGATAGACTCTTCTCCATGTGGACTCCTACAGTAGATAGACTCTTCTTCATGTGGACTCCTAGATAGACTCTCCTTCATGTGGACTCCTATATAGACTCTTCTTCATGTGGACTCCTACAGTAGATAGACTCTTCTTCATGTGGACTCCTACAGTAGATAGACTCTTCTTCATGTGGACTCCTACAGTAGATAGACTCTTCTCCATGTGGACTCCTACAGTAGATAGACTCTTCTTCATGTGGACTCCTAGATAGACTCTCCTTCATGTGGACTCCTATATAGACTCTTCTTCATGTGGACTCCTACAGTAGATAGACTCTTCTTCATGTGGACTCCTACAGTAGATAGACTCTTCTTCATGTGGACTCCTAGATAGACTCTCCTTCATGTGGATTCCTATATAGACTCTTCTTCATGTGGACTCCTAGATAGACTCTTCTCCATGTGGACTCCTAGATAGACTCTTCTTCATCTGGACTCCTACAGTAGATAGACTCTTCTTCATGTGGACTCCTAGATAGACCCTTCTTCATGTGGACTCCTAGATAGACTCTTCTTCATGTGGACTCCTACAGTAGATAGACTCTTCTTCATGTGGACTCCTACAGTAGATAGACTCTTCTCCATGTGGACTCCTACAGTAGATAGACTCTTCTCCATGTGGACTCCTACAGTAGATAGACTCTTCTCCATGTGGACTCCTAGATAGACTCTTCTTCATGTGGACTCCTACAGTAGATAGACTCTTCTTCATGTGGACTCCTACAGTAGATAGACTCTTCTCCATGTGGACTCCTAGATAGACTCTTCTTCATGTGGACTCCTACAGTAGATAGACTCTTCTCCATGTGGACTCCTACAGTAGATAGACTCTTCTTCATGTGGACTCCTAGATAGACTCTCCTTCATGTGGACTCCTATATAGACTCTTCTTCATGTGGACTCCTACAGTAGATAGACTCTTCTTCATGTGGACTCCTACAGTAGATAGACTCTTCTTCATGTGGACTCCTAGATAGACTCTCCTTCATGTGGATTCCTATATAGACTCTTCTTCATGTGGACTCCTAGATAGACTCTTCTCCATGTGGACTCCTAGATAGACTCTTCTTCATCTGGACTCCTACAGTAGATAGACTCTTCTTCATGTGGACTCCTAGATAGACCCTTCTTCATGTGGACTCCTAGATAGACTCTTCTTCATGTGGACTCCTACAGTAGATAGACTCTTCTCCATGTGGACTCCTAGATAGACTCTTCTTCATGTGGACTCCTAGATAGACTCTTCTTCATGTGGACTCCTACAGTAGATAGACTCTTCTTCATGTGGACTCCTAGATAGACTCTTCTTCATGTGGACTCCTACAGTAGATAGACTCTTCTCCATTATCTCTTTTCGACCAGGGCTGTGCCGGTGCTGGTGCCGGTGCTGACGTTGAGCTGGTTCTGGTAAAGCACCGGCACCAGCACCGGCACGCATTTCCATAGGGTTCAGCACGGAGCAGAATGTTAGTAGAGTGGAGTGTTACTATGCCGACGCACGTCTGAATCAGCTGTGAAAACAAAAAAAAACATGGCTGCCGATATCGGTAAATGACTGCTGAATCGGTTGAAATGCCATTTGTGTGACGTTATTTAGCTTGGATTTGTTTAAAGTAGATTGAAAATAAACGATTTACTATCTGGTTATACCATTGTTGTACCCACTAATAACGTCTGGTCTGAGATATTAGCTGTCAGTGAAACTATTTTATACCGTTAGCCTGCTAGCTTACGTAGGCTAATTTAGTTTAACGTCAGCTTTTGCTAACGTCATACCGTAGTGTTAACCAAAGATTCTAGAGTGCTACGCTCATTTTTAAACGACAGTTCAGTATATTTACTGTTGCCATGGTGCCACGACCCTTATTACGTAACAGCCCAAACTCTGGGACCAGCAATTTCACGGTGCCGTGCCGGTGCTGGCTTTTTGGCACCAGCACCTGTCATTGTTCGGTCGAAACACGCAGAACCAGTTCGAGATTGGGCACCGGCACGGCACCAGCACCGGCACCGCTGCGGTCGAAACGAGGTACATGTGGACTCCTACAGTAGATAGACTCTTCTCCATGTGGACTCCTAGATAGACTCTTCTCCATGTGGACTCCTACAGTAGATAGACTCTTCTCCATGTGGACTCCTAGATAGACTCTTCTCCATGTGGACTCCTACAGTAGATAGACTCTTCTCCATGTGGACTCCTACAGTAGATAGACTCTTCTCCATGTGGACTCCTAGATAGACTCTTCTCCATGTGGACTCCTACAGTAGATAGACTCTTCTCCATGTGGACTCCTAGATAGACTCTTCTCCATGTGGACTCCTACAGTAGATAGACTCTTCTCCATGTGGACTCCTAGATAGACTCTTCTCCATGTGGACTCCTACAGTAGATAGACTCTTCTTCATGTGGACTCCTACAGTAGATAGACTCTTCTTCATGTGGACTCCTAGATAGACTCTTCTCCATGTGGACTCCTACAGTAGATAGACTCTTCTCCATGTGGACTCCTAGATAGACTCTTCTCCATGTGGACTCCTAGATAGACTCTTCTCCCTGTGGACTCCTAGATAGACTCTTCTCCATGTGGACTCCTACAGTAGATAGACTCTTCTCCATGTGGACTCCTAGATAGACTCTTCTCCATGTGGACTCCTACAGTAGATAGACTCTTCTCCATGTGGACTCCTAGATAGACTCTTCTCCATGTGGACTCCTACAGTAGATAGACTCTTCTCCATGTGGACTCCTAGATAGACTCTTCTTCATGTGGACTCCTACAGTAGATAGACTCTTCTCCATGTGGACTCCTAGATAGACTCTTCTCCATGTGGACTCCTAGATAGACTCTCCTTCATGTGGATTCCTAGATAGACTCTTCTCCATGTGGACTCCTACAGTAGATAGACTCTTCTCCATGTGGACTCCTAGATAGACTCTTCTCCATGTGGACTCCTACAGTAGATAGACTCTTCTCCATGTGGACTCCTAGATAGACTCTTCTCCATGTGGACTCCTACAGTAGATAGACTCTTCTCCATGTGGACTCCTAGATAGACTCTTCTTCATGTGGACTCCTACAGTAGATAGACTCTTCTTCATGTGGACTCCTACAGTAGATAGACTCTTCTCCATGTGGACTCCTAGATAGACTCTTCTTCATGTGGACTCCTACAGTAGATAGACTCTTCTTCATGTGGACTCCTACAGTAGATAGACTCTTCTTCATGTGGACTCCTACAGTAGATAGACTCTTCTCCATGTGGACTCCTAGATAGACTCTTCTTCATGTGGACTCCTACAGTAGATAGACTCTTCTCCATGTGGACTCCTAGATAGACTCTTATTCATGTGGACTCCTACAGTAGATAGACTCTTCTCCATGTGGACTCCTAGATAGACTCTTCTTCATGTGGACTCCTAGATAGACTCTTCTCCCTGTGGACTCCTAGATAGACTCTTCTCCATGTGGACTCCTACAGTAGATAGACTCTTCTCCATGTGGACTCCTAGATAGACTCTTCTCCATGTGGACTCCTACAGTAGATTGACTATTCTTCATGTGGACTCCTAGATAGACTCTTCTCCATGTGGACTCCTACAGTAGATAGACTCTTCTTCATGTGGACTCCTAGATAGACTCTTCTCCATGTGGACTCCTACAGTAGATAGACTCTTCTTCATGTAGACTCCTCCAGACAGCTAGGGGGCGCTACATACAGTAGATAGACTCTTCTCCATGTGGACTCCTAGGAAGTGGAGGTCTGCCACCCTCTCCACACATTCCCGCTGATGAGTCATGGTGGGATCTCTGTTCTCTTTCTTTCTCTTGTAGTCTAGGAGCAGTTCTTTGGTCTTTGAGGTGTTGAGGAGCAGGTTGTTGGCCCTGCACCATGAAGCCACTCCTCCCCATCTCTGTAGGCAGACTGAGGTTGAGTGTGTGTGTGTGTGTGTGTGCGTGTGCGTGTGCGTGTGCGAGTGTGCGTGTGCGTGTGCGTGTGCGTGTGCGTGTGCGTGTGCGTGTGTGTGTGTGTGTGTGCAGGACTCTTTCCACTGGCCTGAGCTGAGCTGCTGTAATGTGTGTTCTGTGTGTGTGAGTGTGAACTGCTGAACTGCAGTAATTCCCTCTCCGCTTGTGTTCCTGAACTGATGGAAGAGCGCTGGATGCTGAGGCCTGTATGGAAACCATGACCTCGTCGCAGAGCAATAGGAGCAACTGCGTTTAGAATTTAGACTACCGTGAAGGTTCTGGAGGTGTGATATCACAATCAGCACCACGACAACCTGAGCAGTCCTGGGGGGCCCTCTACTGGCAGAGTTGAGGAGTGAAACATCAGCTTTGAATGGACAAATACCACAATTGACAAATGATGACTACTGTGGTTATAGAAAAATAGCACAATTGACAAATGATGACTGCTTTGGTTATAGAAAAAGTGTTCTCATGTGTTCTGTGTTCTGTGTTCTCGTGTGATCTCATGTGTTCTGTGTTCTCGTGTGATCTCATGTGTTCTGTGTTCTCATGTGTTCTCACATGTTCTCATGTGTTCTGTGTTCTCATGTGATCTCATGTGTTCTGTGTTCTCATGTGTTCTGTGTTCTCGTGTGATCTCATGTGTTCTGTGTTCTCATGTGTTCTCACTTGTTCTCATGTGTTCTGTGTTCTCATGTGTTCTGTGTTCTCGTGTGATCTCATGTGTTCTGTGTTCTCATGTGTTCTGTGTTCTCGTGTGATCTCATGTGTTCTGTGTTCTCATGTGTTCTGTGTTCTCATGTGTTCTGTGTTCTCGTGTGATCTCATGTGTTCTGTGTTCTCATGTGTTCTGTGTTCTCGTGTGATCTCATGTGTTCTGTGTTCTCATGTGTTCTGTGTTCTCATGTGTTCTCACATGTTCTCATGTGTTCTCACATGTTCTCATGTGTTCTGTGTTCTCATGTGTTCTGTGTTCTCACATGTTCTCATGTGTTCTGTGTTCTCATGTGTTCTGTGTTCTCATGTGATCTCATGTGTTCTGTGTTCTCATGTGTTCCGTGTTCTCATGTGTTCTGTGTTCGCATGTGATCTCACTGAATCCCAATGTGGCCCATGTGGCAACAAAAGTGTTGTGTTGTCAGGGAAGTGGAAGCGTTTCCACAGCCAAGACTTCTCCACACACACACACAAACTGTTCAACACACCCACACCCACACACACACACAAACTGTTCAACACACCCACACCCACACATGTCATTTGCTTTAGGACCCAGCATCATACCTCAAAATGGAATTTAAAGCAAAAGCTCTCTAACTGTCTGTAACCCACTTCCCATAACCCACACATCCCGACAGGCGGGAAAGCATCCTTTTACTAAAGTGCTTCATAGAGGCATTTGAAGGAGCCTTAGCTATAAATGTTGATAAAATCCAAGATGAAAAACACAATCATTTATTTTTGCTCACTGCTGTGTTTATCATTAACTAAGAACACATAGACTCCGTTAGAAGCTCACTGCTGTGTGTATCATGAACTAAGAACACATAGACTCCGTTAGAAGCTCACTGCTGTGTGTATCATGAACTAAGAACACATAGACTCCGTTAGAAGCTCACTGCTGTGTGTATCATGAACTAAGAACACATAGACTACGTTAGAAGCTCACTGCTGTGTGTATCATGAACTAAGAACACATAGACTACGTTAGAAGCTCACTCACTGCTGTGTGTATCATGAACTAAGAACACATAGACTTCGTTAGAAGCTCACTGCTGTGTGTATCATGAACTAAGAACACATAGACTACGTTAGAAGCTCACTGCTGTGTGTATCATGAACTAAGAACACATAGACTACGTTAGAAGCTCACTGCTGTGTGTATCATGAACTAAGAACACATAGACTCCGTTAGAAGCTCACTGCTGTGTGTATCATGAACTAAGAACACATAGACTCCGTTAGAAGCTAGAGTGCAGGTGCGGGACTGATGATCCAAAAGAACATTCCACACGGACACGTCAGACGCAGGTCTGGCGTTCTAACCTGTCCTGAGGGACGGCTGCGGTATGGCTTCAGTGTTCTATCCTGTCCCCAGTGTTCTATCCTGTCCTCAGTGTTCTATCCTGTCCCCAGTGTTCTATCCTGTCCTCAGTGTTCTATCCTGTCCTCAGTGTTCTATCCTGTCCTCAGTGTTCTATCCTGTCCCCAGTGTTCTATCCTGTCCTCAGTGTTCTATCCAGTCCTCAGTGTTCTATCCTGTCCTCAGTATTCTATCCTGTCCTGAGGGACAGCTGCCATATGGCTTCAGTGTTCTATCCAGTCCCCTCCGTGCGTCTCCACCCGCCCCACGCCAGAACTGCCGTTAGTGAGACTCCTTCATCCCGCCCCACGGTGGCTGGAGCAACGCAAATATCTTATAGTCATAAATATGGGGACGTTAAAGGGCTTCACATATGGGGACGTTAAAGGG